>NC_142435.1:67385000-67392500 GCF_059453495.1 Arachis ipaensis
TGACCTTCGTTCTTTAAATGACGCTATCCCGAGAAGGACACATAAAGGCGAGCCGTAATGGCCTCATCTTCGGCAGGCTCCTCCGGTTTCTTTTCGGTTATTTCTATGAGTTTTTTTTTTTTTTTTTTTTTACGTTGTGCTGACCTTCGTTCTTTAAATGACGCTATCCCGAGAAGGACACATAAAGGCGAGCCGTAATGGCCTCATCTTCGGCAGGCTCCTCCGGTTTTTTTTTTTTTTTTTTTTTTTTTTTTTTTTTTTTACGTTGTGCTGACCTTCGTTCTTTAAATGACGCTATCCCGAGAAGGACACATAAAGGCGAGCCGTAATGTCCTCATCTTCGGCAGGCTCCTCCGGTTTTTTTTTCGGTTATTTCTCTAAGTTTTTTTTTTTTTTTTTTTCCGTTGTGCTAACCATCGTTCTTTAAATGACGCTATCCAGAGAAGGACACATAAAGGCGAGCTGTAATGGCCTCATCTTCGGCAGGCTCCTCCGGTTTTTTTTGTCGGTTTTTTCTCTGGGTTTTTTTTTTTTTTTTTTTTTTTTTTTTTTTTTTTTTTTTTTTTTACGTTGTGCTGACCTTCGTTCATTAAATGACGCTATCCCGAGAAGGACACATAAAGGCGAGCCGTAATGGCCTCATCTTCGGCAGGCTCCTCCTGTTTTTTTTTCGGTTATTTCTATGAGTTTTTTTTTTTTTTTTTACGTTGTGCTGACCTTCGTTCTTTAAATGACGCTATCCCGAGAAGGACACATAAAGGCGAGCTGTAATGGCCTCATCTTCGGCAGGCTCCTCCGGTTTTTTCTCAGAGTTTTTTTTTTTTTTTTTTTTTTTTTTTTTTTTTTTTTTTTTTTTTTTTTTTTTTTTTTTTTTTTTTTTACGTTGTGCTGACCTTCGTTCTTTAAATGACGCTATCCCGAGAAGGACACATAAAGGCGAGCCGTAATGGCCTCATCTTCGGCAGGCTCCTCCGGTTTTTTTTCGGTTATTTCTCTGAGTTTTTTTTATTTTTTTTTTTACGTTGTGCTGACATTCGTTCTTTAAATGACGCTATCCCGAGAAGGACACATAAAGGCGAGCTGTAATGGCCTCATCTTCGGCAGGCTCCTCCGGTTTATTTTTCGGTTTTTTCTCAGAGTTTTTTTTTTTTTTTTTTTTTTTTTTTTTTTTTTTTTTTTTATACGTTGTGCTGACCTTCGTTCTTTAAATGACGCTATCCCGAGAAGGACACATAAAGGCGAGCCGTAATGTCCTCATCTTCGGCAGGCTCCTCCGGTTTTTTTTTTCGGTTATTTCTCTGAGTTTTTTTTTTTTTTTTTCCGTTGTGCTGACCATCGTTCTTTAAATGACGCTATCCAGAGAAGGACACATAAAGGCGAGCTGTAATGGCCTCATCTTCGGCAGGCTCCTCCGGTTTTTTTGTCGGTTTTTTCTCTGGGTTTTTTTTTTTTTTTTGTTACGTTGTGCTGACCTTCGTTCTTTAAATGACGCTATCCCGAGAAGGACACATAAAGGCGAGCTGTAATGGCCTCATCTTCGGCAGGCTCCTCCGGTTTCTTTTCGGTTATTTCTATGAGTTTTTTTTTTTTTTTTTTTTTTTTACGTTGTGCTGACCTTCGTTCTTTAAATGACGCTATCCCGAGAAGGACACATAAAGGCGAGCCGTAATGCCCTCATCTTCGGCAGGCTCCTCCGGTTTTTTTTTTTTTTTTTTTTTTTTACGTTGTGCTGACCTTCGTTCTTTAAATGACGCTATCCCGAGAAGGACACATAAAGGCGAGCCGTAATGGCCTCATCTTCGGCAGGCTCCTCCGGTTTTTTTTTCGGTTATTTCTATGAGTTTTTTTTTTTTTTTTTTTACGTTGTGCTGACCTTCGTTCTTTAAATGACGCTATCCCGAGAAGGACACATAAAGGCGAGCTGTAATGGCCTCATCTTCGGCAGGCTCCTCCGGTTTTTTTTTCGGTTTTTTCTCAGAGTTTTTTTTTTTTTTTTTTTTTTCGTTGTGCTGACCTTCGTTCTTTAAATGACGCTATCCCGAGAAGGACACATAAAGGCGAGCCGTAATGGCCTCATCTTCGGCAGGCTCCTCCGGTTTTTTTTCGGTTATTTCTCTGAGTTTTTTTTATTTTTTTTTTTACGTTGTGCTGACATTCGTTCTTTAAATGACGCTATCCCGAGAAGGACACATAAAGGCGAGCTGTAATGGCCTCATCTTCGGCAGGCTCCTCCGGTTTATTTTTCGGTTTTTTCTCAGAGTTTTTTTTTTTTTTTTTTTTTTTTTTTTTTTTTTTTTTTTTTTTTTTTTTTACGTTGTGCTGACCTTCGTTCTTTAAATGACGCTATCCCGAGAAGGACACATAAAGGCGAGCCGTAATGTCCTCATCTTCGGCAGGCTCCTCCGGTTTTTTTTTTCGGTTATTTCTCTGAGTTTTTTTTTTTTTTTTTTTTTTTTTTTTCCGTTGTGCTGACCATCGTTCTTTAAATGACGCTATCCAGAGAAGGACACATAAAGGCGAGCTGTAATGGCCTCATCTTCGGCAGGCTCCTCCGGTTTTTTTGTCGGTTTTTTCTCTGGTTTTTTTTTTTTTTTTTTTTTTTTACGTTGTGCTGACCTTCGTTCTTTAAATGACGCTATCCCGAGAAGGACACATAAAGGCGAGCCGTAATGTCCTCATCTTCGGCAGGCTCCTCCGGTTTTTTTTTCGGTTATTTCTCTAAGTTTTTTTTTTTTTTTTTTTTTTTTCCGTTATGCTGACCATCGTTCTTTAAATGACGCTATCCAGAGAAGGACACATAAAGGCGAGCTGTAATGGCCTCATCTTCGGCAGGCTCCTCCGGTTTTTTTTCTCGGTTTTTTCTCTGGGTTTTTTTTTTTTTTTTTTTTTTTTTTTTTTTTTTTTTTTTTTTTTTTTTTTTTTTTTTTTTTTTTTACGTTGTGCTGACCTTCGTTCTTTAAATGACGCTATCCCGAGAAGGACATATAAAGGCGAGCCGTAATGGCCTCATCTTCGGCAGGCTCCTCCTGTTTTTTTTCGGTTATTTCTATGAGTTTTTTTTTTTTTTTTTTTTTTACGTTGTGCTGACCTTCGTTCTTTAAATGACGCTAGCTGTAATGGCCTCATCTTCGGCAGGCTCCTCCGGTTTTTTTTTCGGTTTTTTCTCAGAGTTTTTTTTTTTTTTTTTTTTTTTCGTTGTGCTGACCTTCGTTCTTTAAATGACGCTATCCCGAGAAGGACACATAAAGGCGAGCCGTAATGTCCTCATCTTCGGCAGGCTCCTCCGATTTTTTTTTTCGGTTATTTCTCTGAGTTTTTTTTTTTTTTCCGTTGTGCTGACCATCGTTCTTTAAATGACGCTATCCAGAGAAGGACACATAAAGGCGAGCTATAATGGCCTCATCTTCGGCAGGCTCCTCCGGTTTTTTTGTCGGTTTTTTCTCTGGGTTTTTTTTTTTTTTTTTTTTACGTTGTGCTGACCTTCGTTCTTTAAATGACGCTATCCCGAGAAGGACACATAAAGGCGAGCCGTAATGGCCTCATCTTCGGCAGGCTCCTCCGGTTTCTTTTCGGTTATTTCTATGAGTTTTCTTTTTTTTTTTTTTTTTTACGTTGTGCTGATCTTCGTTCTTTAAATGACGCTATCCCGAGAAGGACACATAAAGGCGAGCCGTAATGGCCTCATCTTCGGCAGGCTCCTCCGGTTTTTTTTTTTTTTTTTTTTTTTTTTTTTTTTTTACGTTGTGCTGACCTTCGTTCTTTAAATGACGCTATCCCGAGAAGGACACATAAAGGCGAGCCGTAATGTCCTCATCTTCGGCAGGCTCCTCCGGTTTTTTTTTCGGTTATTTCTCTAAGTTTTTTTTTTTTTTTTTTTTTTTCCGTTGTGCTGACCATCGTTCTTTAAATGACGCTATCCAGAGAAGGACACATAAAGGCGAGCTGTATTGGCCTCATCTTCGGCAGGCTCCTCCGGTTTTTTTTGTCGGTTTTTTCTCTGGGTTTTTTTTTTTTTTTTTTTTTTTTTTTTTTTTTTTTTTTTTTTTTTTTTTTTTTTTTTTTTTTTTACGTTGTGCTGACCTTCGTTCTTTAAATGACGCTATCCCGAGAAGGACACATAAAGGCGAGCCGTAATGGCCTCATCTTCGGCAGGCTCCTCCTGTTTTTTTTTCGGTTATTTCTATGAGTTTTTTTTTTTTTTTTTTACGTTGTGCTGACCTTCGTTCTTTAAATGACGCTATCCCGAGAAGGACACATAAAGGCGAGCTGTAATGGCCTCATCTTCGGCAGGCTCCTCCGGTTTTTTTTTCGGTTTTTTCTCAGAGTTTTTTTTTTTTTTTTTTTTTTTTTTTTTTTTTTTTTTTTTTTTTTTTTTTTTTTTTTTTTTTTTTTTTTTTTTTTTTTTACGTTGTGCTGACCTTCGTTCTTTAAATGACGCTATCCCGAGAAGGACACATAAAGGCGAGCCGTAATGGCCTCATCTTCGGCAGGCTCCTCCGGTTTTTTTTCGGTTATTTCTCTGAGTTTTTTTTATTTTTTTTTTTTACGTTGTGCTGACATTCGTTCTTTAAATGACGCTATCCCGAGAAGGACACATAAAGGCGAGCTGTAATGGCCTCATCTTCGGCAGGCTCCTCCGGTTTATTTTTCGGTTTTTTCTCAGAGTTTTTTTTTTTTTTTTTTTTTTTACGTTGTGCTGACCTTCGTTCTTTAAATGACGCTATCCCGAGAAGGACACATAAAGGCGAGCCGTAATGTCCTCATCTTCGGCAGGCTCCTCCGGTTTTTTTTTTCGGTTATTTCTCTGAGTTTTTTTTTTTTTTTTTTTTTTTTTTTTTCCGTTGTGCTGACCATCGTTCTTTAAATGACGCTATCCAGAGAAGGACACATAAAGGCGAGCTGTAATGGCCTCATCTTCGGCAGGCTCCTCCGGTTTTTTTGTCGGTTTTTTCTCTGGGTTTTTTTTTTTTTTTTGTTACGTTGTGCTGACCTTCGTTCTTTAAATGACGCTATCCCGAGAAGGACACATAAAGGCGAGCTGTAATGGCCTCATCTTCGGCAGGCTCCTCCGGTTTCTTTTCGGTTATTTCTATGAGTTTTTTTTTTTTTTTTTTTTTTACGTTGTGCTGACCTTCGTTCTTTAAATGACGCTATCCCGAGAAGGACACATAAAGGCGAGCCGTAATGCCCTCATCTTCGGCAGGCTCCTCCGGTTTTTTTTTTTTTTTTTTTTTTTTTTTTTACGTTGTGCTGACCTTCGTTCTTTAAATGACGCTATCCCGAGAAGGACACATAAAGGCGAGCCGTAATGGCCTCATCTTCGGCAGGCTCCTCCGGTTTTTTTTTCGGTTATTTCTCTGAGTTTTTTTTTTTTTTTTTTTTTTTTTTTTTTACGTTGTGCTGACCTTCGTTCTTTAAATGACGCTATCCCGAGAAGGACACATAAAGGCGAGCCGTAATGGCCTCATCTTCGGCAGGCTCCTCCGATTTTTTTTTCGGTTATTTCTCTGAGTTTTTTTTTTTTTTTTTTTTTTTTTTTTTTTTTTTTTTTTTTTTTTTTTTTTTTTTTTACGTTGTGCTGACCTTCGTTCTTTAAATGACGCTATCCCGAGAAGGACACATAAAGGCGAGTTGTAATGGCCTCATCTTCGGCAGGCTCCTCCGATTTTTTTTTCGGTTTTCTCTCAGAGTTTTTTTTTTTTTTTTTTTTTTTTTGTTTACGTTCTGCTGACCTTCGTTCTTTAAATGACGCTATCCCGAGAAGGACACATAAAGGCGAGCCGTAATGGCCTCATCTTCGGCAGGCTCCTCCGATTTTTTTTCCGTTATTTCTCTGAGTTTTTTTTTTTTTTTTTTTTTTTTTTTTTTTTTTTTTTTTTTTTTTTTTTTTTTTACGTTGTGCTGACCTTCGTTCTTTAAATGACGCTATCCCGAGAAGGACACATAAAGGCGAGCTGTAATGGCCTCATCTTCGGCAGGCTCCTCCGGTTTTTTTTTCGGTTTTTTCTCAGAGTTTTTTTTTTTTTTTTTTTTTTTTTTTTTTTTTTTTTTTTTTTTTTTTTTTTTTTTTTTTTTTTTTTACGTTGTGCTGACCTTCGTTCTTTAAATGACGCTATCCCGAGAAGGACACATAAAGGCGAGCCGTAATGGCCTCATCTTCGGCAGGCTCCTCCGGTTTTTTTTCGGTTATTTCTCTGAGTTTTTTTTATTTTTTTTTTTTACGTTGTGCTGACATTCGTTCTTTAAATGACGCTATCCCGAGAAGGACACATAAAGGCGAGCTGTAATGGCCTCATCTTCGGCAGGCTCCTCCGGTTTATTTTTCGGTTTTTTCTCAGAGTTTTTTTTTTTTTTTTTTTTTTTACGTTGTGCTGACCTTCGTTCTTTAAATGACGCTATCCCGAGAAGGACACATAAAGGCGAGCCGTAATGTCCTCATCTTCGGCAGGCTCCTCCGGTTTTTTTTTTCGGTTATTTCTCTGAGTTTTTTTTTTTTTTTTTTTTTTTTTTTTTTTTTCCGTTGTGCTGACCATCGTTCTTTAAATGACGCTATCCAGAGAAGGACACATAAAGGCGAGCTGTAATGGCCTCATCTTCGGCAGGCTCCTCCGGTTTTTTTGTCGGTTTTTTCTCTGGGTTTTTTTTTTTTTTTTTGTTACGTTGTGCTGACCTTCGTTCTTTAAATGACGCTATCCCGAGAAGGACACATAAAGGCGAGCTGTAATGGCCTCATCTTCGGCAGGCTCCTCCGGTTTCTTTTCGGTTATTTCTATGAGTTTTTTTTTTTTTTTTTTTTACGTTGTGCTGACCTTCGTTCTTTAAATGACGCTATCCCGAGAAGGACACATAAAGGCGAGCCGTAATGCCCTCATCTTCGGCAGGCTCCTCCGGTTTTTTTTTTTTTTTACGTTGTGCTGACCTTCGTTCTTTAAATGACGCTATCCCGAGAAGGACACATAAAGGCGAGCCGTAATGGCCTCATCTTCGGCAGGCTCCTCCGGTTTTTTTTTCGGTTATTTCTCTGAGTTTTTTTTTTTTTTTTTTTTTTTTTTTTTTTTTACGTTGTGCTGACCTTCGTTCTTTAAATGACGCTATCCCGAGAAGGACACATAAAGGCGAGCCGTAATGGCCTCATCTTCGGCAGGCTCCTCCGATTTTTTTTTCGGTTATTTCTCTGAGTTTTTTTTTTTTTTTTTTTTTTTTTTTTTTTTTTTTTTTTTTTTTTTTTTTTTTTTTTTTACGTTGTGCTGACCTTCGTTCTTTAAATGACGCTATCCCGAGAAGGACACATAAAGGCGAGTTGTAATGGCCTCATCTTCGGCAGGCTCCTCCGATTTTTTTTTCGGTTTTCTCTCAGAGTTTTTTTTTTTTTTTTTTTTTTTTTTTTTGTTTACGTTCTGCTGACCTTCGTTCTTTAAATGACGCTATCCCGAGAAGGACACATAAAGGCGAGCCGTAATGGCCTCATCTTCGGCAGGCTCCTCCGATTTTTTTTCCGTT
>NC_142435.1:67405000-67410000 GCF_059453495.1 Arachis ipaensis
CCTCCGGTTTTTTTTTTTTTTTTTTTTTTTTTTTTTTTTTTTTTACGTTGTGCTGACCTTCGTTCTTTAAATGACGCTATCCCGAGAAGGACACATAAAGGCGAGCCGTAATGTCCTCATCTTCGGCAGGCTCCTCCGGTTTTTTTTTCGGTTATTTCTCTAAGTTTTTTTTTTTTTTTTTTTTTTTCCGTTGTGCTAACCATCGTTCTTTAAATGACGCTATCCAGAGAAGGACACATAAAGGCGAGCTGTAATGGCCTCATCTTCGGCAGGCTCCTCCGGTTTTTTTTGTCGGTTTTTTCTCTGGGTTTTTTTTTTTTTTTTTTTTTTTTTTTTTTTTTTTTTTTTACGTTGTGCTGACCTTCGTTCATTAAATGACGCTATCCCGAGAAGGACACATAAAGGCGAGCCGTAATGGCCTCATCTTCGGCAGGCTCCTCCTGTTTTTTTTTCGGTTATTTCTATGAGTTTTTTTTTTTTTTTTTTTACGTTGTGCTGACCTTCGTTCTTTAAATGACGCTATCCCGAGAAGGACACATAAAGGCGAGCTGTAATGGCCTCATCTTCGGCAGGCTCCTCCGGTTTTTTCTCAGAGTTTTTTTTTTTTTTTTTTTTTTTTTTTTTTTTTTTTTTTACGTTGTGCTGACCTTCGTTCTTTAAATGACGCTATCCCGAGAAGGACACATAAAGGCGAGCCGTAATGGCCTCATCTTCGGCAGGCTCCTCCGGTTTTTTTTCGGTTATTTCTCTGAGTTTTTTTTATTTTTTTTTTTACGTTGTGCTGACATTCGTTCTTTAAATGACGCTATCCCGAGAAGGACACATAAAGGCGAGCTGTAATGGCCTCATCCTCGGCAGGCTCCTCCGGTTTATTTTTCGGTTTTTTCTCAGAGTTTTTTTTTTTTTTTTTTCTTTTTTTCTTTACGTTGTGCTGACCTTCGTTCTTTAAATGACGTTATCCCGAGAAGGACACATAAAGGCGAGCCGTAATGGCCTCATCTTCGGCAGGCTCCTCCGGTTTTTTTTTTCGCTTATTTTTCTGAGTTGTTTTTTTTTCTTTTTTTTTTTTTACGTTGTGCTGACCTTCGTTCTTTAAATGACGCTATCCCGAGAAGGACACATAAAGGCGAGCCGTAATGGCCTCATCTTCGGCAGGCTCCTCCGGTTTTTTTTTTCGGTTATTTCTCAGAGTTTTTTTTTTCTTTACGTTGTGCTGACCTTCGTTCTTTAAATGACGCTATCCCGAGAAGCACACATAAAGGCGAGCCGTAATGGCCTCATCTTCGGCAGGCTCCTCCGTTTTTTTTTCGGTTATTTCTCAGAGTTTTTTTTTTCTTTACGTTGTGCTGACCTTCGTTCTTTAAATGACGCTATCCCGAGAAGGACACATAAAGGCGAGCCGTAATGTCCTCATCTTCGGCAGGCTCCTCCGGTTTTTTTTTTCGGTTATTTCTCTGAGTTTTTTTTTTTTTTTTTTTCCGTTGTGCTGACCATCGTTCTTTAAATGACGCTATCCAGAGAAGGACACATAAAGGCGAGCTGTAATGGCCTCATCTTCGGCAGGCTCCTCCGGTTTTTTTGTCGGTTTTTTCTCTGGGTTTTTTTTTTTTTTTGTTACGTTGTGCTGACCTTCGTTCTTTAAATGACGCTATCCCGAGAAGGACACATAAAGGCGAGCTGTAATGGCCTCATCTTCGGCAGGCTCCTCCGGTTTCTTTTCGGTTATTTCTATGAGTTTTTTTTTTTTTTTTTTTTTTTACGTTGTGCTGACCTTCGTTCTTTAAATGACGCTATCCCGAGAAGGACACATAAAGGCGAGCCGTAATGCCCTCATCTTCGGCAGGCTCCTCCGGTTTTTTTTTTTTTTTTTTTTTTTACGTTGTGCTGACCTTCGTTCTTTAAATGACGCTATCCCGAGAAGGACACATAAAGGCGAGCCGTAATGGCCTCATCTTCGGCAGGCTCCTCCGGTTTTTTTTTCGGTTATTTCTATGAGTTTTTTTTTTTTTTTTTTACGTTGTGCTGACCTTCGTTCTTTAAATGACGCTATCCCGAGAAGGACACATAAAAGCGAGCTGTAATGGCCTCATCTTCGGCAGGCTCCTCCGGTTTTTTTTTCGGTTTTTTCTCAGAGTTTTTTTTTTTTTTTTTTTTTTTTTTTTTTTTTTTTTTTTTTTTTTTTTTTTTTTTTTTTTTTTTTTTTTACGTTGTGCTGACCTTCGTTCTTTAAATGACGCTATCCCGAGAAGGACACATAAAGGCGAGCCGTAATGGCCTCATCTTCGGCAGGCTCCTCCGGTTTTTTTTCGGTTATTTCTCTGAGTTTTTTTTATTTTTTTTTTTACGTTGTGCTGACATTCGTTCTTTAAATGACGCTATCCCGAGAAGGACACATAAAGGCGAGCTGTAATGGCCTCATCTTCGGCAGGCTCCTCCGGTTTATTTTTCGGTTTTTTCTCAGAGTTTTTTTTTTTTTTTTTTTTTTTTTTTTTTTTTTTTTTTTTTTTTTACGTTGTGCTGACCTTCGTTCTTTAAATGACGCTATCCCGAGAAGGACACATAAAGGCGAGCCGTAATGTCCTCATCTTCGGCAGGCTCCTCCGGTTTTTTTTTTCGGTTATTTCTCTGAGTTTTTTTTTTTTTTTTTTTTTTTTTTTTTTTTTTTTCCGTTGTGCTGACCATCGTTCTTTAAATGACGCTATCCAGAGAAGGACACATAAAGGCGAGCTGTAATGGCCTCATCTTCGGCAGGCTCCTCCGGTTTTTTTGTCGGTTTTTTCTCTGGTTTTTTTTTTTTTTTTTTTTTTTTTTACGTTGTGCTGACCTTCGTTCTTTAAATGACGCTATCCCGAGAAGGACACATAAAGGCGAGCCGTAATGTCCTCATCTTCGGCAGGCTCCTCCGGTTTTTTTTTCGGTTATTTCTCTAAGTTTTTTTTTTTTTTTTTTTTTTTTTTTTTTTTTTTTTTTTTCCGTTGTGCTGACCATCGTTCTTTAAATGACGCTATCCAGAGAAGGACACATAAAGGCGAGCTGTAATGGCCTCATCTTCGGCAGGCTCCTCCGGTTTTTTTTCTCGGTTTTTTCTCTGGGTTTTTTTTTTTTTTTTTTTTTTTTTTTTTTTTTTTTTTTTTTTTTTTTTTTTTTTTTTTTTTTACGTTGTGCTGACCTTCGTTCTTTAAATGACGCTATCCCGAGAAGGACATATAAAGGCGAGCCGTAATGGCCTCATCTTCGGCAGGCTCCTCCTGTTTTTTTTCGGTTATTTCTATGAGTTTTTTTTTTTTTTTTTTTTTACGTTGTGCTGACCTTCGTTCTTTAAATGACGCTAGCTGTAATGGCCTCATCTTCGGCAGGCTCCTCCGGTTTTTTTTTCGGTTTTTTCTCAGAGTTTTTTTTTTTTTTTTTTTTTTTTTTTTTTTTTTTTTCGTTGTGCTGACCTTCGTTCTTTAAATGACGCTATCCCGAGAAGGACACATAAAGGCGAGCCGTAATGTCCTCATCTTCGGCAGGCTCCTCCGATTTTTTTTTTCGGTTATTTCTCTGAGTTTTTTTTTTTTTCCGTTGTGCTGACCATCGTTCTTTAAATGACGCTATCCAGAGAAGGACACATAAAGGCGAGCTATAATGGCCTCATCTTCGGCAGGCTCCTCCGGTTTTTTTTTTTTTTTTTTTTTTTTTTTTTTTTTTTACGTTGTGCTGACCTTCGTTCTTTAAATGACGCTATCCCGAGAAGGACACATAAAGGCGAGCCGTAATGTCCTCATCTTCGGCAGGCTCCTCCGGTTTCTTTTCGGTTATTTCTATGAGTTTTCTTTTTTTTTTTTTTTTTTTACGTTGTGCTGACCTTCGTTCTTTAAATGACGCTATCCCGAGAAGGACA
Organism: Arachis ipaensis; assembly: GCF_059453495.1. Lineage (NCBI taxonomy): Eukaryota > Viridiplantae > Streptophyta > Magnoliopsida > Fabales > Fabaceae > Arachis > Arachis ipaensis. Next base: position 67,408,884 of record NC_142435.1, read on the forward strand.
CATAAAGGCGAGCCGTAATGGCCTCATCTTCGGCAGGCTCCTCCGGTTTTTTTTTTTTTTTTTTTTTTTTTTTTTTTTTTTTACGTTGTGCTGACCTTCGTTCTTTAAATGACGCTATCCCGAGAAGGACACATAAAGGCGAGCCGTAATGTCCTCATCTTCGGCAGGCTCCTCCGGTTTTTTTTTCGGTTATTTCTCTAAGTTTTTTTTTTTTTTTTTTCCGTTGTGCTGACCATCGTTCTTTAAATGACGCTATCCAGAGAAGGACACATAAAGGCGAGCTGTAATGGCCTCATCTTCGGCAGGCTCCTCCGGTTTTTTTTGTCGGTTTTTTCTCTGGGTTTTTTTTTTTTTTTTTTTTTTTTTTTTTTTTTTTTTTTTTTTTTTTTACGTTGTGCTGACCTTCGTTCTTTAAATGACGCTATCCCGAGAAGGACACATAAAGGCGAGCCGTAATGGCCTCATCTTCGGCAGGCTCCTCCTGTTTTTTTTTCGGTTATTTCTATGAGTTTTTTTTTTTTTTTTTTTACGTTGTGCTGACCTTCGTTCTTTAAATGACGCTATCCCGAGAAGGACACATAAAGGCGAGCTGTAATGGCCTCATCTTCGGCAGGCTCCTCCGGTTTTTTTTTCGGTTTTTTCTCAGAGTTTTTTTTTTTTTTTTTTTTTTTTTTTTTTTTTTTTTTTTTTTTTTTTTTTTTTTTTTACGTTGTGCTGACCTTCGTTCTTTAAATGACGCTATCCCGAGAAGGACACATAAAGGCGAGCCGTAATGGCCTCATCTTCGGCAGGCTCCTCCGGTTTTTTTTCGGTTATTTCTCTGAGTTTTTTTTATTTTTTTTTTTTACGTTGTGCTGACATTCGTTCTTTAAATGACGCTATCCCGAGAAGGACACATAAAGGCGAGCTGTAATGGCCTCATCTTCGGCAGGCTCCTCCGGTTTATTTTTCGGTTTTTTCTCAGAGTTTTTTTTTTTTTTTTTTTTTTTACGTTGTGCTGACCTTCGTTCTTTAAATGACGCTATCCCGAGAAGGACACATAAAGGCGAGCCGTAATGTCCTCATCTTCGGCAGGCTCCTCCGGTTTTTTTTTTCGGTTATTTCTCTGAGTTTTTTT
>NC_142435.1:67417500-67440000 GCF_059453495.1 Arachis ipaensis
ACGTTGTGCTGACATTCGTTCTTTAAATGACGCTATCCCGAGAAGGACACATAAAGGCGAGCTGTAATGGCCTCATCTTCGGCAGGCTCCTCCGGTTTATTTTTCGGTTTTTTCTCAGAGTTTTTTTTTTTTTTTTTTTTTTTTTTTTTTTTTTTTTTTTTTTTTTTTACGTTGTGCTGACCTTCGTTCTTTAAATGACGCTATCCCGAGAAGGACACATAAAGGCGAGCCGTAATGTCTGATGAGATATTTTGATGAGAAACGAATTTCTACCAAAACACCCAAAACTAACCGGCAAGTGTACCGGGTCGTATCAAGTAATAAAAACTCACGGAAGTGAGGTCGATCCCACAGGGATTGAAGGATTGAGCAATTTTAGTTTAGTGGTTGATTTAGTCAAGCGAATCAAGTGTTGGTTGGGTGATTTGTGATTTGCAGAATGTAAATTGCATGAAATTAAAGAGAGCGGGAAAGTAAATTGCTGAAACTTAAAGGACAAGAAATTAAATGACAGAAACTTAAAGTGCAAGAAATGTAAATCGCAGAATCTTAAAGTGCAAGAAATGTAAATTGCTTGAAAAGTAAAGGGGATTGGGATGAGGATTTGCAGAATTTAAACAAGGGAAAACTAAATTGCATCAAACAGAAGAGGAAAAGGGAGTTGGGATTGAACCGGATCTTATAACAGCAAAGTAAATGAACAATGAAAGCATTAAACAGAGAATTGAAATGAGAATTTAGATCTCAGGACCCAGAGACTAGAAAACCAAGTCTAGATCTCAATGCCTTCCTAGATCCAACAAGAACAATAGCAAGGAAATTGTAAATTGCAAAGAGAATAGATGAAGTAAGTAACAGAAACGGAATTTCAATTAAGCAGTAAATAAACAGAGAGATCCAAGATTGAGATGGAAACAGAATTTCTTCAATTCTCCAATCCAAGATCCAAGACAAAAGTAAAATGAAATTGAAAGCAAATGAAAACAAGAAATTAAAGTTCACTCAGTGACAAAAGCTTCCCAAAAACTCTTATGAAAATTCTAAAAGGAAAGCTCTAAAAGAAAACTCTCCCGAAAAAGCTCTCTAAACAAATTGAATTCTATCCTATTTATACACTTTCCAAAATGATCTTCAAGCCTTGAGTTGGGCCTTTGTTCTTGGTGGAATTGGGTTGAAAGAGGCCTTGGTTGATTGCTCTTGAAGATTGAAGAAGAACCGAAGTGAACCAATTGAACCGGAAATGGAGTTAGCCAACGTTGGTCTTCAACGTTAGGGTCAAAGTTAGGGGTCTAACTTTGACCCTAACTTTTCATATCAGCAAACCACATTCTTCTGGTTTAGACGTTGGCGCCAACGTTAGGGGTCTAACTTTGACCCTAACGTTGGCCTTGCTTGGTGTGATTGGTGCCAACGTTAGCCTCCACGTTAGGGGGCTAACGTTGGCGCAAACGTTGCCTACTCCCCCATTGTGATTTAAGTGCCAACGTTAGCCTCCAAGTTAGGGGGCTAACGTTGGCGCAAACGTTGGTAGCCCAGGGAGAAACTCTCAAGTTCCAACGTTAGCCTCCAAGTTAGGGGGCTAACGTTGGAGCTAACGTTGGCTACTTCCAAAGAGTGATTCATATGCCCAACGTTAGCCTCCAAGTTAGGGGGCTAACGTTGGGGCTAACTTCATGCAACCCGGTTCAATTTTCACTTATTCCATTGTCCTCTCTTCACTCCTAGCCATTCCTCTTTGCTTCAACCTTTCTCCAAGCCTTCTTCACCTATCATTGATCAACCAAACTAATCAAAGTTTTGCCCAAAATCATGAGGTATTCAATCTTCCACAATATGCAACAAATATAGTTCAAAACCTCATGAAATGGCATGAATTCACATATGGTTGGTTCAATCAAGGGAAACATGAAAATCTACTCAATTAGCTTGCTTGTAGCTTAAGAAAGTGCATAATTCTAATGAAAACAAAAGAAAAAGACTAGCTAAAATGGGCTAAGATGACTTGTCATCACAACACCAAACTTAAAGCTTGCTTGTCCCCAAGCAAGAAATAGATTTATGCTCCAAGGTTCTTTCAATTAAGATGGATTGAGGAACACTTGTAAAGTGCAGTGAGTGAAGTGATCAAGTATCAGTGGGATAAATTCTAAATCATATGCTTATGCAAGGGTTTCAGTGCTCACTAGTCCTTACATATTGGGAGTCGTAGGTCTTAGGATTTTCATCCAAATGGTACCATGGAGATCTCTTTATGTGTAATCACCTTGAAGCAGCTTATAGTTTCTGTGCCTTGGTCTCGACTCTAAGTATCATGTCTCAAAGCGGCTCTTTAGATAAGCTTTCAATCAATACTCCTAAACCAGTTGGTTTTAAGGTATTAGGTGTTAAAGCACCCCTAAGGATTTACTTGCTCAAGCCTCTTTCCTTGACACACTTCAACCACAAGCATTTTACTAGGCTAACAACTCTTTGAGTCATTGTTTCTTCTTTCTTTTCTGCCTAGTAATTGATGCTCAGAGCCTTGGACCATGTTCTTTTTGTTTTTGTATTTTCTTTTCTTTCTTTTGTTTTGTTTGCTGCTTCTTGGATCAATAGATTTTTGAGAATCTCCACAATACTTCTTTGAACTTCATGTCCCGCCTATGAGCTCCCATGCAAGTTTTCACAAGCATGCAACCTCAGTACAAAATCGTATAACCAGAACCACCACTTCTCCTAATCTTTTGCTTGCCTCAAAATTGTTTAATTCCTCAATCCTTCTTTTCAAAGAACTTTCATGTGATGCATTTCTTGGAAATTGAGTGCAAACAAGTTTTGAAGATAAGAATGTTGTGAATGATCAAACATCTTGCTTATTGAATTATAAAGAAAGAAATTATACTATGTATGCAGGCAGGGGTAAATAGAAAAGAAACTATACTATGCAGACAGGCAGGGTAGATCAGGATACAATCCAACTCTCAATCACAGCAATATTTAATGCAAAACAATGACTTAACAATACAACCTGTTGAAGTTTACTTTCTTTCCTTCTTCTCATCATCATCATTGCTGGCCTTCATGTTCATCTTTTGTTTCTTTGGTTGATGATGCTTAATCCTTCCAACAGTTTGTATGGACCTCTGCAATGATATTGAAAGTTGCTTGTTCCCCAAGCACTTGAAAAATGGTTAGCTTGCATGATTTATTTGTGGCTTTTGTACTTACTTTGGTGTGGGCACACCAAACTTAGTACCTTGCCAATGCATTAGATTAACCATGTGTAAAACTCTTTTTCTTTTTCAAAAATGACAAAACTGAAAACTAGGAAACAGCAGAATAGTTAACTAGTTTATACAACATGCTTGAAGCCAGCATTATGCAGAAATTGAGAATGTGTTTTATGATGGGATTTTGGTGAAACACCAAACTTAGAATCTTTCATTCTCCCTTAGATTGTTTTGGTGTGCAACACCAAACTTAGCTTCTTGCAATATAGATAAAACTAATTAACCTTTTTATTAAAATAGCTATGAAAAGAAAACTACCTCAGGTTGGGTTGCCTCCCAACAAAGCGCTTCTTTATTGTCACTAGCTTGACATCCTTCATTCTTTGATCATGGAGGCTGAAAATCATAGTGCCTCAGCTTTTCTCCTCTCACTATGGACTTCCTTACTGTCTCCTCCATTTCTTGGTGCCCTTCTTCAGAAATTCCAGAGATGGAGAACTCTCTCTTAGTTCATGTCATACAACCAAAACAGCAAAGATGCACAGAGCATTCTGTAGCTTGAGTGCAGTGGGGGTTAGTAGAGACAAAGTCTCAAACAGTTAGTGTGCAAGTCAAAAATTAAAGAAACAGAAAAGAAAAAAAATGCTTGATCTAGATCACCACCTCACTTAATCATTGTCAATCTATTCAATCCCCGGCAACGGCGCCAAAAACTTGATGAGATATTTTGATGAGAAACGAATTTCTACCAAAACACCCAAAACTAACCGGCAAGTGTACCGGGTCGTATCAAGTAATAAAAACTCACGGAAGTGAGGTCGATCCCACAGGGATTGAAGGATTGAGCAATTTTAGTTTAGTGGTTGATTTAGTCAAGCGAATCAAGTGTTGGTTGGGTGATTTGTGATTTGCAGAATGTAAATTGCATGAAATTAAAGAGAGCGGGAAAGTAAATTGCTGAAACTTAAAGGACAAGAAATTAAATGACAGAAACTTAAAGTGCAAGAAATGTAAATCGCAGAATCTTAAAGTGCAAGAAATGTAAATTGCTTGAAAAGTAAAGGGGATTGGGATGAGGATTTGCAGAATTTAAACAAGGGAAAACTAAATTGCATCAAACAGAAGAGGAAAAGGGAGTTGGGATTGAACCGGATCTTATAACAGCAAAGTAAATGAACAATGAAAGCATTAAACAGAGAATTGAAATGAGAATTTAGATCTCAGGACCCAGAGACTAGAAAACCAAGTCTAGATCTCAATGCCTTCCTAGATCCAACAAGAACAATAGCAAGGAAATTGTAAATTGCAAAGAGAATAGATGAAGTAAGTAACAGAAACGGAATTTCAATTAAGCAGTAAATAAACAGAGAGATCCAAGATTGAGATGGAAACAGAATTTCTTCAATTCTCCAATCCAAGATCCAAGACAAAAGTAAAATGAAATTGAAAGCAAATGAAAACAAGAAATTAAAGTTCACTCAGTGACAAAAGCTTCCCAAAAACTCTTATGAAAATTCTAAAAGGAAAGCTCTAAAAGAAAACTCTCCCGAAAAAGCTCTCTAAACAAATTGAATTCTATCCTATTTATACACTTTCCAAAATGATCTTCAAGCCTTGAGTTGGGCCTTTGTTCTTGGTGGAATTGGGTTGAAAGAGGCCTTGGTTGATTGCTCTTGAAGATTGAAGAAGAACCGAAGTGAACCAATTGAACCGGAAATGGAGTTAGCCAACGTTGGTCTTCAACGTTAGGGTCAAAGTTAGGGGTCTAACTTTGACCCTAACTTTTCATATCAGCAAACCACATTCTTCTGGTTTAGACGTTGGCGCCAACGTTAGGGGTCTAACTTTGACCCTAACGTTGGCCTTGCTTGGTGTGATTGGTGCCAACGTTAGCCTCCACGTTAGGGGGCTAACGTTGGCGCAAACGTTGCCTACTCCCCCATTGTGATTTAAGTGCCAACGTTAGCCTCCAAGTTAGGGGGCTAACGTTGGCGCAAACGTTGGTAGCCCAGGGAGAAACTCTCAAGTTCCAACGTTAGCCTCCAAGTTAGGGGGCTAACGTTGGAGCTAACGTTGGCTACTTCCAAAGAGTGATTCATATGCCCAACGTTAGCCTCCAAGTTAGGGGGCTAACGTTGGGGCTAACTTCATGCAACCCGGTTCAATTTTCACTTATTCCATTGTCCTCTCTTCACTCCTAGCCATTCCTCTTTGCTTCAACCTTTCTCCAAGCCTTCTTCACCTATCATTGATCAACCAAACTAATCAAAGTTTTGCTCAAAATCATGAGGTATTCAATCTTCCACAATATGCAACAAATATAGTTCAAAACCTCATGAAATGGCATGAATTCACATATGGTTGGTTCAATCAAGGGAAACATGAAAATCTACTCAATTAGCTTGCTTGTAGCTTAAGAAAGTGCATAATTCTAATGAAAACAAAAGAAAAAGACTAGCTAAAATGGGCTAAGATGACTTGTCATCAATGTCCTCATCTTCGGCAGGCTCCTCCGGTTTTTTTTTCGGTTATTTCTCTGAGTTTTTTTTTTTTTTTTTTTTCCGTTGTGCTGACCATCGTTCTTTAAATGACGCTATCCAGAGAAGGACACATAAAGGCGAGCTGTAATGGCCTCATCTTCGGCAGGCTCCTCCGGTTTTTTTGTCGGTTTTTTCTCTGGGTTTTTTTTTTTTTTTTTTTTTTTTTTTTTTTTTTTTTTTTTACGCTGTGCTGACCTTCGTTCTTTAAATGACGCTATCCCGAGAAGGACACATAAAGGCGAGCCGTAATGGCCTCATCTTCGGCAGGCTCCTCCTGTTTTTTTTCGGTTATTTCTATGATTTTTTTTTTTTTTTACGTTGTGCTGACCTTCGTTCTTTAAATGACGCTATCCCGAGAAGGACACATAAAGGCGAGCTGTAATGGCCTCATCTTCGGCAGGCTCCTCCGGTTTTTTTTTCGGTTTTTTCTCAGAGTTTTTTTTTTTTTTTTTTTTTTTTTTTTTTTTTTTTTTTTTTTTTTTTTTTTTTTTTTTTTTTTTTTTTTACGTTGTGCTGACCTTCGTTCTTTAAATGACGCTATCCCGAGAAGGACACATAAAGGCGAGCCGTAATGGCCTCATCTTCGGCAGGCTCCTCCTGTTTTTTTTCGGTTATTTCTATGAGTTTTTTTTTTAATGTTGTGCTGACCTTCGTTCTTTAAATGACGCTAGCTGTAATGGCCTCATCTTCGGCAGGCTCGTCCGGTTTTTTTTTCGGTTTTTTCTCAGAGTTTTTTTTTTTTTTTTTTTTTTTTTTTTTTTTTTTTTTTTTTTTTTTCGTTGTGCTGACCTTCGTTCTTTAAATGACGCTATCCCGAGAAGGACACATAAAGGCGAGCCGTAATGTCCTCATCTTCGGCAGGCTCCTCCGATTTTTTTTTTCGGTTATTTCTCTGAGTTTTTTTTTTTTTTTCCGTTGTGCTGACCATCGTTCTTTAAATGACGCTATCCAGAGAAGGACACATAAAGGCGAGCTATAATGGCCTCATCTTCGGCAGGCTCCTCCGGTTTTTTTGTCGGTTTTTTCTCTGGTTTTTTTTTTTTTTTTTTTTTTTTTTTTTTTTTTTTTTTTTTTTTTTTTTTTTTTTTTTTTTACGTTGTGCTGACCTTCGTTCTTTAAATGACGCTATCCCGAGAAGGACACATAAAGGCGAGCCGTAATGTCCTCATCTTCGGCAGGCTCCTCCGGTTTTTTTTTCGGTTATTTCTCTAAGTTTTTTTTTTTTTTTTTTTTTTTTTTTCCGTTGTGCTGACCATCGTTCTTTAAATGACGCTATCCAGAGAAGGACACATAAAGGCGAGCTGTAATGGCCTCATCTTCGGCAGGCTCCTCCGGTTTTTTTTGTCGGTTTTTTCTCTGGGTTTTTTTTTTTTTTTATTTTTTTTTTTATTTTTTATTTTTTATTTTTTATTTTTTTTTTTTTTTTTTACGTTGTGCTGACCTTCGTTCTTTAAATGACGCTATCCCGAGAAGGACACATAAAGGCGAGCCGTAATGGCCTCATCTTCGGCAGGCTCCTCCTGTTTTTTTTCGGTTATTTCTATGAGTTTTTTTTTTTATGTTGTGCTGACCTTCGTTCTTTAAATGACGCTAGCTGTAATGGCCTCATCTTCGGCAGGCTCGTCCGGTTTTTTTTTCGGTTTTTTCTCAGAGTTTTTTTTTTTTTTTTTTTTTTTTTTTTTTTTTTTTTTCGTTGTGCTGACCTTCGTTCTTTAAATGACGCTATCCCGAGAAGGACACATAAAGGCGAGCCGTAATGTCCTCATCTTCGGCAGGCTCCTCCGATTTTTTTTTTCGGTTATTTCTCTGAGTTTTTTTTTTTTTTTCCGTTGTGCTGACCATCGTTCTTTAAATGACGCTATCCAGAGAAGGACACATAAAGGCGAGCTATAATGGCCTCATCTTCGGCAGGCTCCTCCGGTTTTTTTGTCGGTTTTTTCTCTGGGTTTTTTTTTTTTTTTTTACGATGTGCTGACCTTCGTTCTTTAAATGACGCTATCCCGAGAAGGACACATAAAGGCGAGCCGTAATGGCCTCATCTTCGGCAGGCTCCTCCGGTTTCTTTTCGGTTATTTCTATGAGTTTTCTTTTTTTTTTTTTTTTTACGTTGTGCTGACCTTCGTTCTTTAAATGACGCTATCCCGAGAAGGACACATAAAGGCGAGCCGTAATGTCCTCATCTTCGGCAGGCTCCTCCGGTTTTTTTTTCGGTTATTTCTCTAAGTTTTTTTTTTTTTTTTTTTTTTTTTTTTTTTTTTTTTTTTCCGTTGTGCTGACCATCGTTCTTTAAATGACGCTATCCAGAAAAGGACACATAAAGGCGAGCTGTAATGGCCTCATCTTCGGCAGGCTCCTCCGGTTTTTTTTGTCGGTTTTTTCTCTGGGTTTTTTTTTTTTTTTTTTTTTTTTTTTTTTTTACGTTGTGCTGACCTTCGTTCTTTAAATGACGCTATCCCGAGAAGGACACATAAAGGCGAGCCGTAATGGCCTCATCTTCGGCAGGCTCCTCCGGTTTTTTTTCGGTTATTTCTCTGAGTTTTTTTTATTTTTTTTTTTTACGTTGTGCTGACATTCGTTCTTTAAATGACGCTATCCCGAGAAGGACACATAAAGGCGAGCTGTAATGGCCTCATCTTCGGCAGGCTCCTCCGGTTTATTTTTCGGTTTTTTCTCAGAGTTTTTTTTTTTTTTTTTTTTTTTTTTTTTTTTTTTTTTTTTTTTTTTACGTTGTGCTGACCTTCGTTCTTTAAATGACGCTATCCCGAGAAGGACACATAAAGGCGAGCCGTAATGTCCTCATCTTCGGCAGGCTCCTCCGGTTTTTTTTTCGGTTATTTCTCTGAGTTTTTTTTTTTTTTTTTTTCCGTTGTGCTGACCATCGTTCTTTAAATGACGCTATCCAGAGAAGGACACATAAAGGCGAGCTGTAATGGCCTCATCTTCGGCAGGCTCCTCCGGTTTTTTTGTCGGTTTTTTCTCTGGGTTTTTTTTTTTTTTTTGTTACGTTGTGCTGACCTTCGTTCTTTAAATGACGCTATCCCGAGAAGGACACATAAAGGCGAGCTGTAATGGCCTCATCTTCGGCAGGCTCCTCCGGTTTCTTTTCGGTTATTTCTATGAGTTTTTTTTTTTTTTTTTTTTTTTTTTTTACGTTGTGCTGACCTTCGTTCTTTAAATGACGCTATCCCGAGAAGGACACATAAAGGCGAGCCGTAATGCCCTCATCTTCGGCAGGCTCCTCCGGTTTTTTTTTTTTTTTTTTTTTTTTACGTTGTGCTGACCTTCGTTCTTTAAATGACGCTATCCCGAGAAGGACACATAAAGGCGAGCCGTAATGGCCTCATCTTCGGCAGGCTCCTCCGGTTTTTTTTTCGGTTATTTCTCTGAGTTTTTTTTTTTTTTTTTTTTTTTTTTTTTTTTTTTTTTTTTTTTTTTTTTTTTTTTTTTTTTTTTTTTTTACGTTGTGCTGACCTTCGTTCTTTAAATGACGCTATCCCGAGAAGGACACATAAAGGCGAGCCGTAATGGCCTCATCTTCGGCAGGCTCCTCCGATTTTTTTTTCGGTTATTTCTCTGAGTTTTTTTTTTTTTTTTTTTTTTTTTTTTTTTTTTTTTTTTTTTTTTTTTTTTTTTTACGTTGTGCTGACCTTCGTTCTTTAAATGACGCTATCCCGAGAAGGACACATAAAGGCGAGTTGTAATGGCCTCATCTTCGGCAGGCTCCTCCGATTTTTTTTTCGGTTTTCTCTCAGAGTTTTTTTTTTTTTTTTGTTTACGTTCTGCTGACCTTCGTTCTTTAAATGACGCTATCCCGAGAAGGACACATAAAGGCGAGCCGTAATGGCCTCATCTTCGGCAGGCTCCTCCGATTTTTTTTCCGTTATTTCTCTGAGTTTTTTTTTTTTTTTTTTTTTTTTTTTTTTTTTTTTTACGTTGTGCTGACCTTCGTTCTTTAAATGACGCTATCCCGAGAAGGACCCATAAAGGCGAGCTGTAATGGCCTCATCTTCGGCAGGCTCCTCCGGTTTTTTTTTTTGTTTTCTCTCAGAGTTTTTTTTTTTTTTTTTTTTTTTTTTTTTTTTTTTTTTTTAACGTTGTGCTGACCTTCGTTCTTTAAATGACGCTATCCCGAGAAGGACACATAAAGGCGAGCCGTAATGTCCTCATCTTCGGCAGGCTCCTCCGGTTTTTTTTTCGGTTATTTCTCTAAGTTTTTTTTTTTTTTTTTTCCGTTGTGCTGACCATCGTTCTTTAAATGACGCTATCCAGAGAAGGACACATAAAGGCGAGCTGTAATGGCCTCATCTTCGGCAGGCTCCTCCGGTTTTTTTTGTCGGTTTTTTCTCTGGGTTTTTTTTTTTTTTTTTTTTTTTTTTTTTTTTTTTTTTTTTTTTTACGCTGTGCTGACCTTCGTTCTTTAAATGACGCTATCCCGAGAAGGACACATAAAGGCGAGCCGTAATGGCCTCATCTTCGGCAGGCTCCTCCTGTTTTTTTTCGGTTATTTCTATGATTTTTTTTTTTTTTTACGTTGTGCTGACCTTCGTTCTTTAAATGACGCTATCCCGAGAAGGACGCATAAAGGCGAGCTGTAATGGCCTCATCTTCGGCAGGCTCCTCCGGTTTTTTTTTCGGTTTTTTCTCAGAGTTTTTTTTTTTTTTTTTTTTTTTTTTTTTTTTTTTTTTTTTTTTTTTTTTTTTTTTTTTTTTTTTTTTTTTACGTTGTGCTGACCTTCGTTCTTTAAATGACGCTATCCCGAGAAGGACACATAAAGGCGAGCCGTAATGGCCTCATCTTCGGCAGGCTCCTCCTGTTTTTTTTCGGTTATTTCTATGAGTTTTTTTTTTAATGTTGTGCTGACCTTCGTTCTTTAAATGACGCTAGCTGTAATGGCCTCATCTTCGGCAGGCTCGTCCGGTTTTTTTTTCGGTTTTTTCTCAGAGTTTTTTTTTTTTTTTTTTTTTTTTTTTTTTTTTTTTTTTTTTTTTTTTTTTTTTTTTTTTTCGTTGTGCTGACCTTCGTTCTTTAAATGACGCTATCCCGAGAAGGACACATAAAGGCGAGCCGTAATGTCCTCATCTTCGGCAGGCTCCTCCGATTTTTTTTTTCGGTTATTTCTCTGAGTTTTTTTTTTTTTTTCCGTTGTGCTGACCATCGTTCTTTAAATGACGCTATCCAGAGAAGGACACATAAAGGCGAGCTATAATGGCCTCATCTTCGGCAGGCTCCTCCGGTTTTTTTGTCGGTTTTTTCTCTGGGTTTTTTTTTTTTTTTTTACGTTGTGCTGACCTTCGTTCTTTAAATGACGCTATCCCGAGAAGGACACATAAAGGCGAGCCGTAATGGCCTCATCTTCGGCAGGCTCCTCCGGTTTCTTTTCGGTTATTTCTATGAGTTTTTTTTTTTTTTTTTTTTTTACGTTGTGCTGACCTTCGTTCTTTAAATGACGCTATCCCGAGAAGGACACATAAAGGCGAGCCGTAATGGCCTCATCTTCGGCAGGCTCCTCCGTTTTTTTTTTTTTTTTTTTTACGTTGTGCTGACCTTCGTTCTTTAAATGACGCTATCCCGAGAAGGACACATAAAGGCGAGCCGTAATGGCCTCATCTTCGGCAGGCTCCTCCGGTTTTTTTTTCGGTTTTCTCTCAGAGTTTTTTTTTTTTTTTTTTTTTTTTACGTTGTGCTGACCTTCGTTCTTTAAATGACGCTATCCCGAGAAGGACACATAAAGGCGAGCCGTAATGTCCTCATCTTCGGCAGGCTCCTCCGGTTTTTTTTTCGGTTATTTCTCTGAGTTTTTTTTTTTTTTTTTTTTTTTTTTTCGTTGTGCTGACCATCGTTCTTTAAATGACGCTATCCAGAGAAGGACACATAAAGGCGAGCTGTAATGGCCTCATCTTCGGCAGGCTCCTCCGATTTTTTTTCCGTTATTTCTCTGAGTTTTTTTTTTTTTTTTTTTTTTTTTTTTTTTTTTTTTTTTTTTTTTACGTTGTGCTGACCTTCGTTCTTTAAATGACGCTATCCCGAGAAGGACACATAAAGGCGAGCTGTAATGGCCTCATCTTCGGCAGGCTCCTCCGGTTTCTTTTCGGTTATTTCTATGAGTTTTTTTTTTTTTTTTTTTTTTTTTTTTTTTTTTTTTTACGTTGTGCTGACCTTCGTTCTTTAAATGACGCTATCCCGAGAAGGACACATAAAGGCGAGCTGTAATGGCCTCATCTTCGGCAGGCTCCTCCGGTTTTTTTTCGGTTATTTCTCTGAGTTTTTTTTTTTTTTATTTTTACGTCGTGCTGACCATCGTTCTTTAAATGTTTAAATGACGCTATCCCGAGAAGGACACCTAAATTTGAGCCGTAATGGCCTCATCTTCGGCAGGCTCCTCCGGTTTTTTTTTTTTACGTTGTGCTGACCTTCGTTCTTTAAATGACGCTATCCCGAGAAGGACACATAAAGGCGAGCCGTAATGGCCTCATCTTCGGCAGGCTCCTCCGGTTTTTTTTTTCGGTTATTTCTCTGAGTTTTTTTTTTTTTTTTTTTTTTTTTTTTTTTTTTTTTTTATTACGTTGTGCTGACCTTCGCTCTTTAAATGACGCTATCCCGAGAAGGACACATAAAGGCGAGCCGTAATGGCCTCATCTTCGGCAGGCTCCTCCGATTTTTTTTTCGGTTATTTCTCTGAGTTTTTTTTTTTTTTTTTTACGTTGTGCTGACCTTCGTTCTTTAAATGACGCTATCCCGAGAAGGACACATAAAGGCAAGCTGTAATGGCCTCATCTTCGGCAGGCTCCTCCGGTTTTTTTTTTCGGTTTTCTCTCAGAGTTTTTTTTTTTTTTTTTTTACGTTGTGCTGACCTTCGTTCTTTAAATGACGCTATCCCGAAAAGGACACATAAATGCGAGCTGTAATGGCCTCATCTTCGGCAGGCTCCTTCGGATTTTTCTCAAGAGTTTTTTTTTTTTTTTTTTTTTACGTTGTGCTGACCTTCGTTCTTTAAATGACGCTATCCCGAGAAGGACACATAAAGGCGAGCCGTAATGTCCTCATCTTCGGCAGTCTCCTCCGGTTTTTTTTTTTGGTTATTTCTCTGAGTTTTTTTTTCTTTTTTCTTTTTTTTTTTTTTTTCCGTTGTGCTGACCATCGTTCTTTAAATGACGCTATCCAGAGAAGGACACATAAAGGCGAGCTGTAATGGCCTCATCTTCGGCAGGCTCCTCCGGTTTTTTTGTCGGTTTTTTCTCAGAGTTTTTTTTTTTTTTTTTTTGTGTGCTGACCTTCGTTCTTTAAATGACGCTATCCCGAGAAGGACACATAAAGGCGAGCTGTAATGGCCTCATCTTCGGCAGGCTCCTCCGGTTTTTTTTTTCGGTTATTTCTCTGAGTTTTTTTTTTTTTTTTTTTTTTTTTTTTTTTTTTTTTTTTTTTACGTTGTGCTGACCTTCGCTCTTTAAATGACGCTATCCCGAGAAGGACACATAAAGGCGAGCCGTAATGGCCTCATCTTCGGCAGGCTCCTCCGATTTTTTTTTCGGTTATTTCTCTGAGTTTTTTTTTTTTTTTTTTTTTTTTTTTTTTTTTTACGTTGTGCTGACCTTCGTTCTTTAAATGACGCTATCCCGAGAAGGACACATAAAGGCGAGCTGTAATGGCCTCATCTTCGGCAGGCTCCTCCGGTTTTTTTTCGGTTATTTCTCTGAGTTTTTTTTTTTTTTATTTTTACGTCGTGCTGACCATCGTTCTTTAAATGTTTAAATGACGCTATCCCGAGAAGGACACCTAAATTTGAGCCGTAATGGCCTCATCTTCGGCAGGCTCCTCCGGTTTTTTTTTTTTTTACGTTGTGCTGACCTTCGTTCTTTAAATGACGCTATCCCGAGAAGGACACATAAAGGCGAGCCGTAATGGCCTCATCTTCGGCAGGCTCCTCCGGTTTTTTTTTTCGGTTATTTCTCTGAGTTTTTTTTTTTTTTTTTTTTTTTATTACGTTGTGCTGACCTTCGCTCTTTAAATGACGCTATCCCGAGAAGGACACATAAAGGCGAGCCGTAATGGCCTCATCTTCGGCAGGCTCCTCCGATTTTTTTTTCGGTTATTTCTCTGAGTTTTTTTTTTTTTTTTTTTTTTTTTTTTTTTTTTTTTACGTTGTGCTGACCTTCGTTCTTTAAATGACGCTATCCCGAGAAGGACACATAAAGGCAAGCTGTAATGGCCTCATCTTCGGCAGGCTCCTCCGGTTTTTTTTTTCGGTTTTCTCTCAGAGTTTTTTTTTTTTTTTTTTTTACGTTGTGCTGACCTTCGTTCTTTAAATGACGCTATCCCGAAAAGGACACATAAATGCGAGCTGTAATGGCCTCATCTTCGGCAGGCTCCTTCGGATTTTTCTCAAGAGTTTTTTTTTTTTTTTTTTTTTTACGTTGTGCTGACCTTCGTTCTTTAAATGACGCTATCCCGAGAAGGACACATAAAGGCGAGCCGTAATGTCCTCATCTTCGGCAGTCTCCTCCGGTTTTTTTTTTTGGTTATTTCTCTGAGTTTTTTTTTCTTTTTTCTTTTTTTTTTTTTTTTCCGTTGTGCTGACCATCGTTCTTTAAATGACGCTATCCAGAGAAGGACACATAAAGGCGAGCTGTAATGGCCTCATCTTCAGCAGGCTCCTCCGATTTTTTTGTCGGTTTTTTCTCAGAGTTTTTTTTTTTTTTTTTTTTTGTGTGCTGACCTTCGTTCTTTAAATGACGCTATCCCGAGAAGGACACATAAAGGCGAGCTGTAATGGCTTCATCTTCGGCAGGCTCCTCCGGTTTTTTTTTTCGGTTATTTCTCTGAGTTTTTTTTTTTTTTTTTTTTTTTTTTTTTTTTTTTTTTTTTTTTTTTTTTTTTTACGTTGTGCTGACCTTCGCTCTTTAAATGACGCTATCCCGAGAAGGACACATAAAGGCGAGCCGTAATGGCCTCATCTTCGGCAGGCTCCTCCGATTTTTTTTTCGGTTATTTCTCTGAGTTTTTTTTTTTTTTTTTTTTTTTTTTACGTTGTGCTGACCTTCGTTCTTTAAATGACGCTATCCCGAGAAGGACACATAAAGGCGAGCTGTAATGGCCTCATCTTCGGCAGGCTCCTCCGGTTTTTTTTCAGTTATTTCTCTGAGTTTTTTTTTTTTATTTTTACGTCGTGCTGACCATCGTTCTTTAAATGTTTAAATGACGCTATCCCGAGAAGGACACCTAAATTTGAGCCGTAATGGCCTCATCTTCGGCAGGCTCCTCCGGTTTTTTTTTTTTTTACGTTGTGCTGACCTTCGTTCTTTAAATGACGCTATCCCGAGAAGGACACATAAAGGCGAGCCGTAATGGCCTCATCTTCGGCAGGCTCCTCCGGTTTTTTTTTTCGGTTATTTCTCTGAGTTTTTTTTTTTTTTTTTTTTTATTACGTTGTGCTGACCTTCGCTCTTTAAATGACGCTATCCCGAGAAGGACACATAAAGGCGAGCCGTAATGGCCTCATCTTCGGCAGGCTCCTCCGATTTTTTTTTCGGTTATTTCTCTGAGTTTTTTTTTTTTTTTTTTTTTTTTTTTTTTTTTTACGTTGTGCTGACCTTCGTTCTTTAAATGACGCTATCCCGAGAAGGACACATAAAGGCAAGCTGTAATGGCCTCATCTTCGGCAGGCTCCTCCGGTTTTTTTTTTCGGTTTTCTCTCAGAGTTTTTTTTTTTTTTTTTTTTTACGTTGTGCTGACCTTCGTTCTTTAAATGACGCTATCCCGAAAAGGACACATAAATGCGAGCTGTAATGGCCTCATCTTCGGCAGGCTCCTTCGGATTTTTCTCAAGAGTTTTTTTTTTTTTTTTTTTTACGTTGTGCTGACCTTCGTTCTTTAAATGACGCTATCCCGAGAAGGACACATAAAGGCGAGCCGTAATGTCCTCATCTTCGGCAGTCTCCTCCGGTTTTTTTTTTTTGGTTATTTCTCTGAGTTTTTTTTTCTTTTTTCTTTTTTTTTTTTTTCCGTTGTGCTGACCATCGTTCTTTAAATGACGCTATCCAGAGAAGGACACATAAAGGCGAGCTGTAATGGCCTCATCTTCGGCAGGCTCCTCCGGTTTTTTTGTCGGTTTTTTCTCAGAGTTTTTTTTTTTTTTTTTTTGTGTGCTGACCTTCGTTCTTTAAATGACGCTATCCCGAGAAGGACACATAAAGGCGAGCTGTAATGGCCTCATCTTCGGCAGGCTCCTCCGGTTTTTTTTTTCGGTTATTTCTCTGAGTTTTTTTTTTTTTTTTTTTTTTTTTTTTTTTTTTTTTTTTTTTTTTTTTTTTTTTTTTTTTTTTTTTTACGTTGTGCTGACCTTCGCTCTTTAAATGACGCTATCCCGAGAAGGACACATAAAGGCGAGCCGTAATGGCCTCATCTTCGGCAGGCTCCTCCGATTTTTTTTTCGGTTATTTCTCTGAGTTTTTTTTTTTTTTTTTTTTTTTTTACGTTGTGCTGACCTTCGTTCTTTAAATGACGCTATCCCGAGAAGGACACATAAAGGCAAGCTGTAATGGCCTCATCTTCGGCAGGCTCCTCCGGGTTTTTTTTTCGGTTTTCTCTCAGAGTTTTTTTTTTTTTTTTTTTACGTTGTGCTGACCTTCGTTCTTTAAATGACGCTATCCCGATAAGGACACATAAATGCGAGCTGTAATGGCCTCATCTTCGGCAGGCTCCTTCGGTTTTTTCTCAAGAGTTTTTTTTTTTTTTTTTTTTTTTTTTTTTTTTTTTTTTTTTTTTTTTTTTTTTTTTTTTTTTTTACGTTGTGCTGACCTTCGTTCTTTAAATGACGCTATCCCGAGAAGGACACATAAAGGCGAGCTGTAATGGCCTCATCTTCGGCAGGCTCCTCCGGTTTTTTTTCGGTTATTTCTCTGAGTTTTTTTTATTTTTTATTTTTTTTTTTTAACGTTGTGCTGACCTTCGTTCTTTAAATGACGCTATCCCGAGAAGGACACATAAAGGCGAGCCGTAATGGCCTCATCTTCGGCATGCTCATCCGGTTTTTTTTTTCGGTTATTTCTCTGAGTTTTTTTTTTTTTTTTTTTTTTTTATTACGTTGTGCTGACCTTCGCTCTTTAAATGACGCTATCCCGAGAAGGACACATAAAGGCGAGCCGTAATGGCCTCATCTTCGGCAGGCTCCTCCGATTTTTTTTTCGGTTATTTCTCTGAGTTTTTTTTTTTTTTTTTTTTTTTTTTTTTTACGTTGTGCTGACCTTCGTTCTTTAAATGACGCTATCCCGAGAAGGACACATAAAGGCAAGCTGTAATGGCCTCATCTTCGGCAGGCTCCTCCGGTTTTTTTTTTCGGTTTTCTCTCAGAGTTTTTTTTTTTTTTTTTTACGTTGTGCTGACCTTCGTTCTTTAAATGACGCTATCCCGAAAAGGACACATAAATGCGAGCTGTAATGGCCTCATCTTCGGCAGGCTCCTTCGGATTTTTCTCAAGAGTTTTTTTTTTTTTTTTTTTTTTACGTTGTGCTGACCTTCGTTCTTTAAATGACGCTATCCCGAGAAGGACACATAAAGGCGAGCCGTAATGTCCTCATCTTCGGCAGTCTCCTCCGGTTTTTTTTTTTGGTTATTTCTCTGAGTTTTTTTTTCTTTTTTCTTTTTTTTTTTTTCCGTTGTGCTGACCATCGTTCTTTAAATGACGCTATCCAGAGAAGGACACATAAAGGCGAGCTGTAATGGCCTCATCTTCGGCAGGCTCCTCCGGTTTTTTTGTCGGTTTTTTCTCAGAGTTTTTTTTTTTTTTTTTTTTGTGTGCTGACCTTCGTTCTTTAAATGACGCTATCCCGAGAAGGACACATAAAGGCGAGCTGTAATGGCTTCATCTTCGGCAGGCTCCTCCGGTTTTTTTTTTCGGTTATTTCTCTGGGTTTTTTTTTTTTTTTTTTTTTTTTTTTTTTTTTTTTTTTTACGTTGTGCTGACCTTCGCTCTTTAAATGACGCTATCCCGAGAAGGACACATAAAGGCGAGCCGTAATGGCCTCATCTTCGGCAGGCTCCTCCGATTTTTTTTTCGGTTATTTCTCTGAGTTTTTTTTTTTTTTTTTTTTTTTTTTTTTTTTTTTTTTTTTACGTTGTGCTGACCTTCGTTCTTTAAATGACGCTATCCCGAGAAGGACACATAAAGGCGAGCTGTAATGGCCTCATCTTCGGCAGGCTCCTCCGGTTTTTTTTCGGTTATTTCTCTGAGTTTTTTTTTTTTATTTTTACGTCGTGCTGACCATCGTTCTTTAAATGTTTAAATGACGCTATCCCGAGAAGGACACCTAAATTTGAGCCGTAATGGCCTCATCTTCGGCAGGCTCCTCCGGTTTTTTTTTTTTTTTACGTTGTGCTGACCTTCGTTCTTTAAATGACGCTATCCCGAGAAGGACACATAAAGGCGAGCCGTAATGGCCTCATCTTCGGCAGGCTCCTCCGGTTTTTTTTTTCGGTTATTTCTCTGAGTTTTTTTTTTTTTTTTTTTTTTATTACGTTGTGCTGACCTTCGCTCTTTAAATGACGCTATCCCGAGAAGGACACATAAAGGCGAGCCGTAATGGCCTCATCTTCGGCAGGCTCCTCCGATTTTTTTTTCGGTTATTTCTCTGAGTTTTTTTTTTTTTTTTTTTTTTTTACGTTGTGCTGACCTTCGTTCTTTAAATGACGCTATCCCGAGAAGGACACATAAAGGCGAGCTGTAATGGCCTCATCTTCGGCAGGCTCCTCCGGTTTTTTTTCGGTTATTTCTCTGAGTTTTTTTTTTTTTTATTTTTACGTCGTGCTGACCATCGTTCTTTAAATGTTTAAATGACGCTATCCCGAGAAGGACACCTAAATTTGAGCCGTAATGGCCTCATCTTCGGCAGGCTCCTCCGGTTTTTTTTTTTTTTTACGTTGTGCTGACCTTCGTTCTTTAAATGACGCTATCCCGAGAAGGACACATAAAGGCGAGCCGTAATGGCCTCATCTTCGGCAGGCTCCTCCGGTTTTTTTTTTCGGTTATTTCTCTGAGTTTTTTTTTTTTTTTTTTTTTTTATTACGTTGTGCTGACCTTCGCTCTTTAAATGACGCTATCCCGAGAAGGACACATAAAGGCGAGCCGTAATGGCCTCATCTTCGGCAGGCTCCTCCGATTTTTTTTTCGGTTATTTCTCTGAGTTTTTTTTTTTTTTTTTTTTTACGTTGTGCTGACCTTCGTTCTTTAAATGACGCTATCCCGAGAAGGACACATAAAGGCAAGCTGTAATGGCCTCATCTTCGGCAGGCTCCTCCGGTTTTTTTTTTCGGTTTTCTCTCAGAGTTTTTTTTTTTTTTTTTTTTACGTTGTGCTGACCTTCGTTCTTTAAATGACGCTATCCCGAAAAGGACACATAAATGCGAGCTGTAATGGCCTCATCTTCGGCAGGCTCCTTCGGATTTTTCTCAAGAGTTTTTTTTTTTTTTTTTTTTTTTTTTACGTTGTGCTGACCTTCGTTCTTTAAATGACGCTATCCCGAGAAGGACACATAAAGGCGAGCCGTAATGTCCTCATCTTCGGCAGTCTCCTCCGGTTTTTTTTTTTGGTTATTTCTCTGAGTTTTTTTTTCTTTTTTCTTTTTTTTTTTTTTTCCGTTGTGCTGACCATCGTTCTTTAAATGACGCTATCCAGAGAAGGACACATAAAGGCGAGCTGTAATGGCCTCATCTTCGGCAGGCTCCTCCGGTTTTTTTGTCGGTTTTTTCTCAGAGTTTTTTTTTTTTTTTTTTTTTGTGTGCTGACCTTCGTTCTTTAAATGACGCTATCCCGAGAAGGACACATAAAGGCGAGCTGTAATGGCCTCATCTTCGGCAGGCTCCTCCGGTTTTTTTTTTCGGTTATTTCTCTGAGTTTTTTTTTTTTTTTTTTTTTTTTTTTTTTTTTTTTTTTTTTTTTTACGTTGTGCTGACCTTCGCTCTTTAAATGACGCTATCCCGAGAAGGACACATAAAGGCGAGCCGTAATGGCCTCATCTTCGGCAGGCTCCTCCGATTTTTTTTTCGGTTATTTCTCTGAGTTTTTTTTTTTTTTTTTTTTTTTTTTTTTTACGTTGTGCTGACCTTCGTTCTTTAAATGACGCTATCCCGAGAAGGACACATAAAGGCAAGCTGTAATGGCCTCATCTTCGGCAGGCTCCTCCGTTTTTTTTTTTCGGTTTTCTCTCAGAGTTTTTTTTTTTTTTTTTTTACGTTGTGCTGACCTTCGTTCTTTAAATGACGCTATCCCGAAAAGGACACATAAATGCGAGCTGTAATGGCCTCATCTTCGGCAGGCTCCTTCAGTTTTTTCTCAAGAGTTTTTTTTTTTTTTTTTTTTTTTTTTTTTTTTTTTTTACGTTGTGCTGACCTTCGTTCTTTAAATGACGCTATCCCGAGAAGGACACATAAAGGCGAGCTGTAATGGCCTCATCTTCGGCAGGCTCCTCCGGTTTTTTTTCGGTTATTTCTCTGAGTTTTTTTTATTTTTATTTTTTTTTTTTTAACGTTGTGCTGACCTTCGTTCTTTAAATGACGCTATCCCGAGAAGGACACATAAAGGCGAGCCGTAATGGCCTCATCTTCGGCATGCTCATCCGGTTTTTTTTTTCGGTTATTTCTCTGAGTTTTTTTTTTTTTTTTTTTTATTACGTTGTGCTGACCTTCGCTCTTTAAATGACGCTATCCCGAGAAGGACACATAAAGGCGAGCCGTAATGGCCTCATCTTCGGCAGGCTCCTCCGATTTTTTTTTCGGTTATTTCTCTGAGTTTTTTTTTTTGTTTTTTTTTTTTACGTTGTGCTGACCTTCGTTCTTTAAATGACGCTATCCCTAGAAGGACACATAAAGGCAAGCTGTAATGGCCTCATCTTCGGCAGGCTCCTCCGGTTTTTTTTTTCGGTTTTCTCTCAGAGTTTTTTTTTTTTTTTTTTTTTACGTTGTGCTGACCTTCGTTCTTTAAATGACGCTATCCCGAAAAGGACACATAAATGCGAGCTGTAATGGCCTCATCTTCGGCAGGCTCCTTCGGTTTTTTCTCAAGAGTTTCTTTTTTTTTTTTTTTTTTTTTTTTATACGTTGTGCTGACCTTCGTTCTTTAAATGACGCTATCCCGAGAAGGACACATAAAGGCGAGCCGTAATGTCCTCATCTTCGGCAGTCTCCTCCGGTTTTTTTTTTTGGTTATTTCTCTGAGTTTTTTTTTCTTTTTTCTTTTTTTTTTTTTTTCGTTGTGCTGACCATCGTTCTTTAAATGACGCTATCCAGAGAAGGACACATAAAGGCGAGCTGTAATGGCCTCATCTTCGGCAGGCTCCTCCGGTTTTTTTGTCGGTTTTTTCTCAGAGTTTTTTTTTTTTTTTTTTTTTTTTTTTGTGCTGACCTTCGTTCTTTAAATGACGCTATCCCGAGAAGGACACATAAAGGCGAGCTGTAATGGACTCATCTTCGGCAGGCTCCTCCGGTTTTTTTTTCGGTTATTTCTCTGAGTTTTTTTTTTTTTTTTTTTTTTTTTTTTTTTTTTTTTTTTTTTTTTTTTTTACGTTGTGCTGACCTTCGCTCTTTAAATGACGCTATCCCGAGAAGGACACATAAAGGCGAGCCGTAATGGCCTCATCTTCGGCAGGCTCCTCCGATTTTTTTTCGGTTATTTCTCTGAGTTTTTTTTTTTTTTTTTTTTTTAACGTTGTGCTGACCTTCGTTCTTTAAATGACGCTATCCCGAGAAGGACACATAAAGGCAAGCTGTAATGGCCTCATCTTCGGCAGGCTCCTCCGGTTTTTTTTTTCGGTTTTCTCTCAGAGTTTTTTTTTTTTTTTTTTACGTTGTGCTGACCTTCGTTCTTTAAATGACGCTATCCCGAAAAGGACACATAAATGCGAGCTGTAATGGCCTCATCTTCGGCATGCTCCTTCGGTTTTTTCTCAAGAGTTTTTTTTTTTTTTTTTTTTTTTTTTTTTTTTTTTTTTTTTACGTTGTGCTGACCTTCGTTCTTTAAATGACGCTATCCCGAGAAGGACACATAAAGGCGAGCCGTAATGTCCTCATCTTCGGCAGTCTCCTCCGGTTTTTTTTTTTGGTTATTTCTCTGAGTTTTTTTTTCTTTTTTCTTTTTTTTTTTTTCCGTTGTGCTGACCATCGTTCTTTAAATGACGCTATCCAGAGAAGGACATATAAAGGCGAGCTGTAATGGCCTCATCTTCGGCAGGCTCCTCCGGTTTTTTTGTCGGTTTTTTCTCAGAGTTTTTTTTTTTTTTTTTTTTTTTTTTTTGTGCTGACCTTCGTTCTTTAAATGACGCTATCCCGAGAAGGACACATAAAGGCGAGCTGTAATGGCCTCATCTTCGGCAGGCTCCTCCGGTTTTTTTTCGGTTATTTCTCTGGGTTTTTTTTTTTTTTTTTTTTTTTTTTTTTTTTTTTTTTTACGTTGTGCTGACCATCGTTCTTTAAATGTTTAAATGACGCTATCCCGAGAAGGACACCTAAATTTGAGCCGTAATGGCCCCATCTTCGGCAGGCTCCTCCGGTTTTTTTTTCGGTTATTTCTCTGAGTTTTTTTTTTTTTTTTTTTTTTAACGTTGTGCTGACCTTCGTTCTTTAAATGACGCTATCCCGAGAAGGACACATAAAGGCGAGCTGTAATGGCCTCATCTTCGGCAGGCTCCTCCGGTTTTTTTTTCGGTTTTTTCTCAGAGTTTTTTTTTTTTTTTTTTTTTTTTTTTTTTTTTTTTTTTTTTTTTTT
>NC_142435.1:67445000-67465000 GCF_059453495.1 Arachis ipaensis
GCTATCCCGAGAAGGACACCTAAATTTGAGCCGTAATGGCCTCATCTTCGGCAGGCTCCTCCGGTTTTTTTTTTTTCGGTTATTTCTCTGAGTTTTTTTTTTTTTTTTTTTACGTTGTGCTGACCTTCGTTCTTTAAATGACGCTATCCCGAGAAGGACACATAAAGGCGAGCTGTAATGGCCTCATCTTCGGCAGGCTCCTCCGGTTATTTTTTCGGTTTTTTCTCAGAGTTTTTTTTTTTTTTTTTTTTTAAGTTGTGCTGACCTTCGTTCTTGAAATGACGCTATCCCGAGAAGGACACATAAAGGCGAGCTGTAATGGCCTCATCTTCGGCAGGCTCCTCCGGTTTTTTTTCGGTTATTTCTCTGAGTTTTTTTTTTTTTTTATTTTACGTTGTGCTGACCATCGTTCTTTAAATGTTTAAATGACGCTATCCCGAGAAGGACACCTAAATTTGAGCCGTAATGGCCTCATCTTCGGCAGGCTCCTCCGGTTTTTTTTTTTTCGGTTATTTCTCTGAGTTTTTTTTTTTTTTTTTTTTTTTTTTTTTTTTTTTTTTACGTTGTGCTGACCTTCGTTCTTTAAATGACGCTATCCCGAGAAGGATACATAAAGGCGAGCTGTAATGGCCTCATCTTCGGCAGGCTCCTCCGGTTAATTTTTCGGTTTTTTCTCAGAGTTTTTTTTTTTTTTTTTTTTTTTTTTTTTTTTTTTTTTTTTTTAGGTTGTGCTGACCTTCGTTCTTTAAATGACGCTATCCCGAGAAGGACACATAAAGGCGAGCCGTAATGGCCTCATCTTCGGCAGGCTCCTCCGTTTTTTTTTTCGATTTTTTCTCAGAGTTTTTTTTTTTTTTTTTTTTTTTTTTTTTTTTTTAAGTTGTGCTGACCTTCGTTCTTTAAATGACGCTATCCCGAGAAGGACACATAAAGGCGAGCTGTAATGGCCTCATCTTCGGCAGGCTCCTCCGGTTTTTTTTCGGTTATTTCTCTGAGTTTTTTTTTTTTTTTTATTTTACGTTGTGCTGACCATCGTTCTTTAAATGTTTAAATGACGCTATCCCGAGAAGGACACCTAAATTTGAGCCGTAATGGCCTCATCTTCGGCAGGCTCCTCCGGTTTTTTTTTTTTTCGGTTATTTCTCTGAGTTTTTTTTTTTTTTTTTTTTTTTTTTTTTTTTTTTTTTTTTTTTTTTTTTTTTTACGTTGTGCTGACCTTCGTTCTTTAAATGACGCTATCCCGAGAAGGACACATAAAGGCGAGCTGTAATGGCCTCATCTTCGGCAGGCTCCTCCGGTTATTTTTTCGGTTTTTTCTCAGAGTTTTTTTTTTTTTTTTTTTTTTTTTTTTTTTTTTTTTTTTTTTTTTTTTTTTTTTTTTTTTTAGGTTGTGCTGACCTTCGTTCTTTAAATGACGCTATCCCGAGAAGGACACATAAAGGCGAGCCGTAATGGCCTCATCTTCGGCAGGCTCCTCTGGTTTTTTTTTTCGATTTTTTCTCAGAGTTTTTTTTTTTTTTTTTTTTTTTAAGTTGTGCTGACCTTCGTTCTTTAAATGACGCTATCCCGAGAAGGACACATAAAGGCGAGCTGTAATGGCCTCATCTTCGGCAGGCTCCTCCGGTTTTTTTTCGGTTATTTCTCTGAGTTTTTTTTTTTTTTTTTTTTTTTTTTTTTTTTTTTTTTTTTTTTTTTTTTTTTTTTTTTTTTTTTTTTTTACGTTGTGCTGTCCATCGTTCTTTAAATGTTTAAATGACGCTATCCCGAGAAGGACACCTAAATTTGAGCCGTAATGGCCTCATCTTCGGCAGGCTCCTCCGGTTTTTTTTTTTCGGTTATTTCTCAGAGTTTTTTTTTTTTTTTTTTTTTTTTACGTTGTGCTGACCTTCGTTCTTTAAATGACGCTATCCCGAGAAGGACACATAAAGGCGAGCTGTAATGGCCTCATCTTCGGCAGGCTCCTCCGGTTATTTTTTCGGTTTTTTCTCAGAGTTTTTTTTTTTTTTTTTACGTTGTGCTGACCTTCGTTCTTTAAATGACGCTATCCCGAGAAGGACACATAAAGGCGAGCTGTAATGGCCTCATCTTCGGCAGGCTCCTCCGGTTATTTTTTCGGTTATTTCTCTGAGTTTTTTTTTTTTTACGTTGTGCTGACCTTCGTTCTTTAAATGACGCTATCCCGAGAAGGACACATAAAGGCGAGCCGTAATGGCCTCATCTTCGGCAGGCTCCTCCGGTTTTTTTTCGGTTATTTCTCTGAGTTTTTTTTTTTTTTTATTTTTTTTTTTACGTTGTGCTGACCTTCGTTCTTTAAATGACGCTATCCCGAGAAGGACACATAAAGGCGAGCTGTAATGGCCTCATCTTCGGCAGGCTCCTCCGGTTTTTTTTTTCGGTTTTTTCTCAGAGTTTTTTACTTTTTTATTTTTTTTTACGTTGTGCTGACCTTCGTTCTTTAAATGACGCTATCCCGAGAAGGACACATAAAGGCGAGCCGTAATGTCCTCATCTTCGGCAGGCTCCTCCGGTTTTTTTTTCAATTATTTCTCTGAGTTTTTTTTTTCTTTTTTTTTTTTTCCGTTGTGCTGACCATCGTTCTTTAAATGACGCTATCCAGAGAAGGACACATAAAGGCGAGCTGTAATGGCCTCATCTTCGGCAGGCTCCTCCGGTTTTTTTGTCGGTTTTTTCTCTGGTTTTTTTTTTTTTTTTTTTTTTTTTTTTTTTTTTTTTTTTTTTTTTTTTTTTTTTTTTTTTACGTTGTGCTGACCTTCGTTCTTTAAATGACGCTATCCCGAGAAGGACACATAAAGGCGAGCCGTAATGGCCTCATCTTCGGCAGGCTCCTCCGGTTTTTTTTTCGATTTTTTCTCAGAGTTTTTTTTTTTTTTTTTTTTTAAGTTGTGCTGACCTTCATTCTTTAAATGACGCTATCCCGAGAAGGACACAAAAAGGCGAGCTGTAATGGCCTCATCTTCGGCAGGCTCCTCCGGTTATTTTTTCGGTTTTTTCTCAGAGTTTTTTTTTTTTTTTTAGGTTGTGCTGACCTTCGTTCTTTAAATGACGCTATCCCGAGAAGGACACATAAAGGCGAGCCGTAATGGCCTCATCTTCGGCAGGCTCCTCCGGTATTTTTTTCGATTTTTTCTCAGAGTTTTTTTTTTTTTTTTTTTTTTTTAAGTTGTGCTGACCTTCGTTCTTTAAATGACGCTATCCCGAGAAGGACACATAAAGGCGAGCTGTAATGGCCTCATCTTCGGCAGGCTCCTCCGGTTTTTTTTCGGTTATTTCTCTGAGTTTTTTTTTTTTTTTTTTTTTTTTTTTTTTTTTTTTACGTTGTGCTGTCCATCGTTCTTTAAATGTTTAAATGACGCTATCCCGAGAAGGACACCTAAATTTGAGCCGTAATGGCCTCATCTTCGGCAGGCTCCTCCGGTTTTTTTTTTTCGGTTATTTCTCAGAGTTTTTTTTTTTTTTTTTTTTACGTTGTGCTGACCTTCGTTCTTTAAATGACGCTATCCCGAGAAGGACACATAAAGGCGAGCTGTAATGGCCTCATCTTCGGCAGGCTCCTCCGGTTATTTTTTCGGTTTTTTCTCAGAGTTTTTTTTTTTTTTTTTTTTACGTTGTGCTGACCTTCGTTCTTTAAATGACGCTATCCCGAGAAGGACACATAAAGGCGAGCTGTAATGGCCTCATCTTCGGCAGGCTCCTCCGGTTATTTTTTCGGTTATTTCTCTGAGTTTTTTTTTTTTTTTTACGTTGTGCTGACCTTCGTTCTTTAAATGACGCTATCCCGAGAAGGACACATAAAGGCGAGCCGTAATGGCCTCATCTTCGGCAGGCTCCTCCGGTTTTTTTTCGGTTATTTCTCTGAGTTTTTTTTTTTTTTTATTTTTTTTTTTACGTTGTGCTGACCTTCGTTCTTTAAATGACGCTATCCCGAGAAGGACACATAAAGGCGAGCTGTAATGGCCTCATCTTCGGCAGGCTCCTCCGGTTTTTTTTTTCGGTTTTTTCTCAGAGTTTTTTATTTTTTTATTTTTTTTTACGTTGTGCTGACCTTCGTTCTTTAAATGACGCTATCCCGAGAAGGACACATAAAGGCGAGCCGTAATGTCCTCATCTTCGGCAGGCTCCTCCGGTTTTTTTTTCAATTATTTCTCTGAGTTTTTTTTTTCTTTTTTTTTTTTCTGTTGTGCTGACCATCGTTCTTTAAATGACGCTATCCAGAGAAGGACACATAAAGGCGAGCTGTAATGGCCTCATCTTCGGCAGGCTCCTCCGGTTTTTTTGTCGGTTTTTTCTCTGGGTTTTTTTTTTTTTTTTTTTTTTTTTTTTTTTATTACGTTGTGCTGACCTTCGTTCTTTAAATGACGCTATCCCGAGAAGGACACATAAAGGCGAGCCGTAATGGCCTCATCTTCGGCAGGCTCCTCCGGTTTTTTTTTCGATTTTTTCTCAGAGTTTTTTTTTTTTTTTTTTTTAAGTTGTGCTGACCTTCATTCTTTAAATGACGCTATCCCGAGAAGGACACATAAAGGCGAGCTGTAATGGCCTCATCTTCGGCAGGCTCCTCCGGTTTTTTTTCGGTTATTTCTCTGAGTTTTTTTTTTTTTTTTTTTTTTTTTTTTTTTTTTTTTTTTTTTTTTTTTTTTTTTTTTTTACGTTGTGCTGTCCATCGTTCTTTAAATGTTTAAATGACGCTATCCCGAGAAGGACACCTAAATTTGAGCCGTAATGGCCTCATCTTCGGCAGGCTCCTCCGGTTTTTTTTTTTCGGTTATTTCTCAGAGTTTTTTTTTTTTTTTTTTTTTTTTACGTTGTGCTGACCTTCGTTCTTTAAATGACGCTATCCCGAGAAGGACACATAAAGGCGAGCTGTAATGGCCTCATCTTCGGCAGGCTCCTCCGGTTATTTTTTCGGTTTTTTCTCAGAGTTTTTTTTTTTTTTTTTTACGTTGTGCTGACCTTCGTTCTTTAAATGACGCTATCCCGAGAAGGACACATAAAGGCGAGCTGTAATGGCCTCATCTTCGGCAGGCTCCTCCGGTTATTTTTTCGGTTATTTCTCTGAGTTTTTTTTTTTTTTACGTTGTGCTGACCTTCGTTCTTTAAATGACGCTATCCCGAGAAGGACACATAAAGGCGAGCCGTAATGGCCTCATCTTCGGCAGGCTCCTCCGGTTTTTTTTCGGTTATTTCTCTGAGTTTTTTTTTTTTTTTATTTTTTTTTTTACGTTGTGCTGACCTTCGTTCTTTAAATGACGCTATCCCGAGAAGGACACATAAAGGCGAGCTGTAATGGCCTCATCTTCGGCAGGCTCCTCCGGTTTTTTTTTTCGGTTTTTTCTCAGAGTTTTTTACTTTTTTATTTTTTTTTACGTTGTGCTGACCTTCGTTCTTTAAATGACGCTATCCCGAGAAGGACACATAAAGGCGAGCCGTAATGTCCTCATCTTCGGCAGGCTCCTCCGGTTTTTTTTTCAATTATTTCTCTGAGTTTTTTTTTTCTTTTTTTTTTTTTCCGTTGTGCTGACCATCGTTCTTTAAATGACGCTATCCAGAGAAGGACACATAAAGGCGAGCTGTAATGGCCTCATCTTCGGCAGGCTCCTCCGGTTTTTTTGTCGGTTTTTTCTCTGGTTTTTTTTTTTTTTTTTTTTTTTTTTTTTTTTTTTTTTTTTTTTTTTTTTTTTTTTTTTTTTTTTTTTTTTTTTTTTTTTTACGTTGTGCTGACCTTCGTTCTTTAAATGACGCTATCCCGAGAAGGACACATAAAGGCGAGCCGTAATGGCCTCATCTTCGGCAGGCTCCTCCGGTTTTTTTTTCGATTTTTTCTCAGAGTTTTTTTTTTTTTTTTTTTAAGTTGTGCTGACCTTCATTCTTTAAATGACGCTATCCCGAGAAGGACACAAAAAGGCGAGCTGTAATGGCCTCATCTTCGGCAGGCTCCTCCGGTTATTTTTTCGGTTTTTTCTCAGAGTTTTTTTTTTTTTTTTAGGTTGTGCTGACCTTCGTTCTTTAAATGACGCTATCCCGAGAAGGACACATAAAGGCGAGCCGTAATGGCCTCATCTTCGGCAGGCTCCTCCGGTATTTTTTTCGATTTTTTCTCAGAGTTTTTTTTTTTTTTTTTTTTTTTTAAGTTGTGCTGACCTTCGTTCTTTAAATGACGCTATCCCGAGAAGGACACATAAAGGCGAGCTGTAATGGCCTCATCTTCGGCAGGCTCCTCCGGTTTTTTTTCGGTTATTTCTCTGAGTTTTTTTTTTTTTTTTTTTTTTTTTTTTTTTTTTTTTTTTACGTTGTGCTGTCCATCGTTCTTTAAATGTTTAAATGACGCTATCCCGAGAAGGACACCTAAATTTGAGCCGTAATGGCCTCATCTTCGGCAGGCTCCTCCGGTTTTTTTTTTTCGGTTATTTCTCAGAGTTTTTTTTTTTTTTTTTTTTACGTTGTGCTGACCTTCGTTCTTTAAATGACGCTATCCCGAGAAGGACACATAAAGGCGAGCTGTAATGGCCTCATCTTCGGCAGGCTCCTCCGGTTATTTTTTCGGTTTTTTCTCAGAGTTTTTTTTTTTTTTTTTTTACGTTGTGCTGACCTTCGTTCTTTAAATGACGCTATCCCGAGAAGGACACATAAAGGCGAGCTGTAATGGCCTCATCTTCGGCAGGCTCCTCCGGTTATTTTTTCGGTTATTTCTCTGAGTTTTTTTTTTTTTTTTACGTTGTGCTGACCTTCGTTCTTTAAATGACGCTATCCCGAGAAGGACACATAAAGGCGAGCCGTAATGGCCTCATCTTCGGCAGGCTCCTCCGGTTTTTTTTCGGTTATTTCTCTGAGTTTTTTTTTTTTTTTATTTTTTTTTTTACGTTGTGCTGACCTTCGTTCTTTAAATGACGCTATCCCGAGAAGGACACATAAAGGCGAGCTGTAATGGCCTCATCTTCGGCAGGCTCCTCCGGTTTTTTTTTTCGGTTTTTTCTCAGAGTTTTTTATTTTTTTATTTTTTTTTACGTTGTGCTGACCTTCGTTCTTTAAATGACGCTATCCCGAGAAGGACACATAAAGGCGAGCCGTAATGTCCTCATCTTCGGCAGGCTCCTCCGGTTTTTTTTTCAATTATTTCTCTGAGTTTTTTTTTTCTTTTTTTTTTTTCTGTTGTGCTGACCATCGTTCTTTAAATGACGCTATCCAGAGAAGGACACATAAAGGCGAGCTGTAATGGCCTCATCTTCGGCAGGCTCCTCCGGTTTTTTTGTCGGTTTTTTCTCTGGGTTTTTTTTTTTTTTTTTTTTTTTTTTTTTATTACGTTGTGCTGACCTTCGTTCTTTAAATGACGCTATCCCGAGAAGGACACATAAAGGCGAGCCGTAATGGCCTCATCTTCGGCAGGCTCCTCCGGTTTTTTTTTCGATTTTTTCTCAGAGTTTTTTTTTTTTTTTTTTTTAAGTTGTGCTGACCTTCATTCTTTAAATGACGCTATCCCGAGAAGGACACATAAAGGCGAGCTGTAATGGCCTCATCTTCGGCAGGCTCCTCTGGTTTTTTTTCGGTTATTTCTTTGAGTTTTTTTTTTTTTTTTTTTTTTTTTTTTTTTTTTTTTTTTTTTTTTTTTTTACGTTGTGCTGACCATCGTTCTTTAAATGTTTAAATGACGCTATCCCGAGAAGGACACCTAAATTTGAGCCGTAATGCCCTCATCTTCGGCAGGCTCCTCCGGTTTTTTTTTTCGGTTATTTCTCTGAGTTTTTTTTTTTTTTTACGTTGTGCTGACCTTCGTTCTTTAAATGACGCTATCCCGAGAAGGACACAAAAAGGCGAGCTGTAATGGCCTGATCTTCGGCAGGCTCCTCCGGTTATTTTTTCGGTTTTTTCTCAGAGTTTTTTTTTTTTTTTTTTTTTTTTTTTTTTTACGTTGTGCTGACCTTCGTTCTTTAAATGACGCTATCCCGAGATGGACACATAAAGGCGAGCCGTAATGGCCTCATCTTCGGCAGGCTCCTCCGGTTTTTTTTCGGTTTTTCTCAGAGTTTTTTTTTTTTTTTTTTTTTTTTTTTTTTTTTTTTTTTTTTTTTTTTTTTTTTTTTTTACGTTGTGCTGACCTTCGTTCTTTAAATGACGCTATCCCAAGAAGGACACATAAAGGCGAGCCGTAATGTCCTCATCTTCGGCAGGCTCCTCCGGTTTTTTTTTTTCGGTTATTTCTCTGAGTTTTTTTTTTATTTTTTTTTATTTTTTTTTTATTTTTTTTTTTTACGTTGTGCTGACCATCGTTCTTTAAATGTTTAAATGACGCTATCCCGAGAAGGACACCTAAATTTGAGCCGTAATGGCCTCATCTTCCGCAGGCTCCTCCGGTTTTTTTTTTTCGGTTATTTCTCTGAGTTTTTTTTTTTTTTTTTTACGTTGTGCTGACCTTCGTTCTTTAAATGACGCTATCCCGAGAAGGACACATAAAGGCGACCTGTAATGGCCTCATCTTCGGCAGGCTCCTCCAGTTTTTTTTCGGTTATTTCTCTGAGTTTTTTTTTTTTTTTTTTTTTTTTTTTTTTTTTTTTTTTTTTTTTTTTTTTTTTTTTTTTTTTTTACGTTGTGCTGACCATCGTTCTTTAAATGTTTAAATGACGCTATCCCGAGAAGGACACCTAAATTTGAGCCGTAATGGCCTCATCTTCGGCAGGCTCCTCCGGTTTTTTTTTTTCGGTTATTTCTCTGAGTTTTTTTTTTTTTGTTTTTACGTTGTGCTGACCTTCGTTCTTTAAATGACGCTATCCCGAGAAGGACACATAAAGGCGAGCTGTAATGGCCTCATCTTCGGCAGGCTCCTCCAGTTATTTTTTCGGTTTTTTCTCAGAGTTTTTTTTTTTTTTTTTTTTACGTTGTGCTGACCTTCGTTCTTTAAATGACGCTATCCCGAGAAGGACACATAAAGGCGAGCTGTAATGGCCTCATCTTCGGCAGGCTCCTCCGGTTATTTTTTCGGTTATTTCTCTGAGTTTTTTTTTTTTTTTTTTTTTTTTTTTTTTTTTTTTTTTTTTTTTTTTTTTTTTTTTTTTTTTTACGTTGTGCTGACCTTCGTTCTTTAAATGACGCTATCCCGAGAAGGACACATAAAGGCGAGCCGTAATGGCCTCATCTTCGGCAGGCTCCTCCGGTTTTTTTTCGGTTATTTCTCTGAGTTTTTTTTTTTTTTTTTACGTTGTGCTGACCTTCGTTCTTTAAATGACGCTATCCCGAGAAGGACACATAAAGGCGAGCTGTAATGGCCTCATCTTCGGCAGGCTCCTCCGGTTATTTTTTCGGTTTTTTCTCAGAGTTTTTTTTTTTTTTTTTTTTTTTACGTTGTGCTGACCTTCGTTCTTTAAATGACGCTATCCCGAGAAGGACACATAAAGGCGAGCCGTAATGGCCTCATCTTCGGCAGGCTCCTCCGGTTTTTTTTCGGTTATTTCTCTGAGTTTTTTTTTTTTTTTTTTTTTTTTTACGTTGTGCTGACCTTCGTTCTTTAAATGACGCTATCCCGAGAAGGACACATAAAGGCGAGCTGTAATGGCCTCATCTTCGGCAGGCTCCTCCGGTTTTTTTTCGGTTATTTCTCTGAGTTTTTTTTTTTTTTTTTTTTTTTTTTTTTTTTTTTTTTTACGTTGTGCTGACCATCGTTCTTTAAATGACGCTATCCCGAGAAGGACACATAAAGGCGAGCCGTAATGGCCTCATCTTCGGCAGGCTCCTCCGGTTTTTTTTCGGTTATTTCTCTGAGTTTTTTTTTTATTTTTTTTTATTTTTTTATTATTTTTTTTTATTTTTTTTTACGTTGTGCTGACCATCGTTCTTTAAATGTTTAAATGACGCTATCCGGAGAAGGACACCTAAATTTGAGCCGTAATGGCCTCATCTTCGGCAGGCTCCTCCGGTTTTTTTTTTCGGTTATTTCTCTGAGTTTTTTTTTTTTTTTTTTTACGTTGTGCTGACCTTCGTTCTTTAAATGACGCTATCCCGAGAAGGACACATAAAGGCGAGCTGTAAATGGCCTCATCTTCGGCAGGCTCCTCCGGTTATTTTTTCGGTTTTTTTTTTTTTTTTTTTTTTTTTTTTTTTTTTTTTACGTTGTGCTGACCTTCGTTCTTTAAATGAAGCTATCCCGAGAAGGACACATAAAGGCGAGCCGTAATGGCCTCATCTTCGGCAGGCTCCTCCGGTTTTTTTTCGATTTTTTTTCAGAGTTTTTTTTTTTTTTTTTTTTTTTTTTTTTTTTTTTTTTTTTTTTTTTTTTTTTTTTTTTTTTTTTTAAGTTGTGCTGACCTTCGTTCTTTAAATGACGCTATCCCGAGAAGGACACATAAAGGCGAGCTGTAATGGCCTCATCTTCGGCAGGCTCCTCCGGTTTTTTTTCGGTTATTTCTCTGAGTTTTTTTTTTTTTTTTATTTTACGTTGTGCTGACCATCGTTCTTTAAATGTTTAAATGACGCTATCCCGAGAAGGACACCTAAATTTGAGCCGTAATGGCCTCATCTTCGGCAGGCTCCTCCGGTTTTTTTTTTTTCGGTTATTTCTCTGAGTTTTTTTTTTTTTTTTTTTTTTTTTTTTTTTTTTTTTTTTTTTTTTTTACGTTGTGCTGACCTTCGTTCTTTAAATGACGCTATCCCGAGAAGGACACATAAAGGCGAGCTGTAATGGCCTCATCTTCGGCAGGCTCCTCCGGTTATTTTTTCGGTTTTTTTTTTTTTTTTTTTTTTTTTTTTTTTTTTTTTTTTTTTTTTTTTTTACGTTGTGCTGACCTTCGTTCTTTAAATGACGCTATCCCGAGAAGGACACATAAAGGCGAGCCGTAATGGCCTCATCTTCGGCAGGATCCTCCGGTTTTTTTTTCGATTTTTTCTCAAAGTTTTTTTTTTTTTTTTTTTAAGTTGTGCTGACCTTCGTTCTTTAAATGACGCTATCCCGAGAAGGACACATAAAGGCGAGCTGTAATGGCCTCATCTTCGGCAGGCTCCTCCGGTTTTTTTTCGGTTATTTCTCTGAGTTTTTTTTTTTTTTTTTTTTTTTTTTTTTTTTTTTTAACGTTGTGCTGACCATCGTTCTTTAAATGTTTAAATGACGCTATCCCGAGAAGGACACCTAAATTTGAGCCGTAATGGCCTCATCTTCGGCAGGCTCCTCCGGTTTTTTTTTTTTTTTTTTTACGTTGTGCTGATCTTCGTTCTTTAAATGACGCTATCCCAAGAAGGACACATAAAGGCGAGCCGTAATGGCCTCATCTTCGGCAGGCTCCTCCGGTTTTTTTTTCGATTTTTTCTCAGAGTTTTTTTTTTTTTTTTTTTTTTTAAAGTTGTGCTGACCTTCGTTCTTTAAATGACGCTATCCCGAGAAGGACACATAAAGGCGAGCTGTAATGGCCTCATCTTCGGCAGGCTCCTCCGGTTTTTTTTCGGTTATTTCTCTGAGTTTTTTTTTTTTTTTTTTATTTTACGTTGTGCTGACCATCGTTCTTTAAATGTTTAAATGACGCTATCCCGAGAAGGACACCTAAATTTGAGCCGTAATGGCCTCATCTTCGGCAGGCTCCTCCGGTTTTTTTTTTTTCGGTTATTTCTCTGAGTTTTTTTTTTTTTTTTTTTTTTTTTTTTTTTTTTTTTTTTTTTTTTTTTTTTTTTTTTTTTTTTTTTTACGTTGTGCTGACCTTCGTTCTTTAAATGACGCTATCCCGAGAAGGACACATAAAGGCGAGCTGTAATGGCCTCATCTTCGGCAGGCTCCTCCGGTTATTTTTTCGGTTTTTTCTCAGAGTTTTTTTTTTTTTTTTTTTTTTTTTTTTTTTTTTTTTTTTACGTTGTGCTGACCTTCGTTCTTTAAATGACGCTATCCCGAGAAGGACACATAAAGGCGAGCTGTAAATGGCCTCATCTTCGGCAGGCTCCTCCGGTTATTTTTTCGGTTTTTTTTTTTTTTTTTTTTTTTTTTTTTTTTTTACGTTGTGCTGACCTTCGTTCTTTAAATGAAGCTATCCCGAGAAGGACACATAAAGGCGAGCCGTAATGGCCTCATCTTCGGCAGGCTCCTCCGGTTTTTTTTCGATTTTTTTTCAGAGTTTTTTTTTTTTTTTTTTTTTTTTTTTTTTTTTTTTTTTTTTTTAAGTTGTGCTGACCTTCGTTCTTTAAATGACGCTATCCCGAGAAGGACACATAAAGGCGAGCTGTAATGGCCTCATCTTCGGCAGGCTCCTCCGGTTTTTTTTCGGTTATTTCTCTGAGTTTTTTTTTTTTTTTTTATTTTACGTTGTGCTGACCATCGTTCTTTAAATGTTTAAATGACGCTATCCCGAGAAGGACACCTAAATTTGAGCCGTAATGGCCTCATCTTCGGCAGGCTCCTCCGGTTTTTTTTTTTTCGGTTATTTCTCTGAGTTTTTTTTTTTTTTTTTTTTTTTTTTTTTTTTTTTTTTTTTTTTTTTACGTTGTGCTGACCTTCGTTCTTTAAATGACGCTATCCCGAGAAGGACACATAAAGGCGAGCTGTAATGGCCTCATCTTCGGCAGGCTCCTCCGGTTATTTTTTCGGTTTTTTTTTTTTTTTTTTTTTTTTTTTTTTTTTTTTTTTTTTTTTTTTTACGTTGTGCTGACCTTCGTTCTTTAAATGACGCTATCCCGAGAAGGACACATAAAGGCGAGCCGTAATGGCCTCATCTTCGGCAGGATCCTCCGGTTTTTTTTTCGATTTTTTCTCAAAGTTTTTTTTTTTTTTTTTTAAGTTGTGCTGACCTTCGTTCTTTAAATGACGCTATCCCGAGAAGGACACATAAAGGCGAGCTGTAATGGCCTCATCTTCGGCAGGCTCCTCCGGTTTTTTTTCGGTTATTTCTCTGAGTTTTTTTTTTTTTTTTTTTTTTTTTTTTTTTTAACGTTGTGCTGACCATCGTTCTTTAAATGTTTAAATGACGCTATCCCGAGAAGGACACCTAAATTTGAGCCGTAATGGCCTCATCTTCGGCAGGCTCCTCCGGTTTTTTTTTTTTTCGGTTATTTCTCTGAGTTTTTTTTTTTTTTTTTTTTACGTTGTGCTGACCTTCGTTCTTTAAATGACGCTATCCCGAGAAGGACACATAAAGGCGAGCTGTAATGGCCTCATCTTCGGCAGGCTCCTCCGGTTATTTTTTCGGTTTTTTCTCAGAGTTATTTTTTTTTTTTTTTACGTTGTGCTGACCTTCGTTCTTTAAATGACGCTATCCCGAGAAGGACACATAAAGGCGAGCTGTAATGGCCTCATCTTCGGCAGGCTCCTCCGGTTATTTTTTCGGTTATTTCTCTGAGTTTTTTTTTTTTTTTTTTTTTTTTTTTTTTTTTTTTTTTTTTTTTTTTTTTTTTTTTTTTTTTTTTTTTTTTTTACGTTGTGCTGACCTTCGTTCTTTAAATGACGCTATCCCGAGAAGGACACATAAAGGCGAGCCGTAATGGCCTCATCTTCGGCAGGCTCCTCCGGTTTTTTTTCGGTTATTTCTCTGAGTTTTTTTTTTTTTTTTTTTTTTTTTTTTTACGTTGTGCTGACCTTCGTTCTTTAAATGACGCTATCCCGAGAAGGACACATAAAGGCGAGCTGTAATGGCCTCATCTTCGGCAGGCTCCTCCGGTTTTTTTTCGGTTATTTCTCTGAGTTTTTTTTTTTTTTTTTTTTTTTTTTTTTTTTTTTTTTTTACGTTGTGCTGACCATCGTTCTTTAAATGACGCTATCCCGAGAAGGACACATAAAGGCGAGCCGTAATGGCCTCATCTTCGGCAGGCTCCTCCGGTTTTTTTTCGGTTATTTCTCTGAGTTTTTTTTTTTTTTTTTTTTTTTTTTTTTTTTTTTTTTACGTTGTGCTGACCTTCGTTCTTTAAATGACGCTATCCCGAGAAGGACACATAAAGGCGAGCTGTAATGGCCTCATCTTCGGCAGGCTCCTCCGGTTTCTTTTCGGTTATTTCTATGAGTTTTTTTTTTTTTTTTTTTTACGTTGTGCTGACCTTCGTTCTTTAAATGACGCTATCCCGAGAAGGACACATAAAGGCGAGCCGTAATGGCCTCATCTTCGGCAGGCTCCTCCGGTTTTTTTTTCGATTTTTTCTCAGAGTTTTTTTTTTTTTTTTTTTAAGTTGTGCTGACCTTCGTTCTTTAAATGACGCTATCCCGAGAAGGACACATAAAGGCGAGCTGTAATGGCCTCATCTTCGGCAGGCTCCTCCGGTTTTTTATCGGTTATTTCTCTGAGTTTTTTTTTTTATTTTTATTTTTATTTTTATTTTATTTTTTTTTTTTTTTTTACGTTGTGCTGACCATCGTTCTTTAAATGTTTAAATGACGCTATCCCGAGAAGGACACCTAAATTTGAGCCGTAATGCCCTCATCTTCGGCAGGCTCCTCCGGTTTTTTTTTTTCGGTTATTTCTCTGAGTTTTTTTTTTTTTTTTTTTACGTTGTGCTGACCTTCGTTCTTTAAATGACGCTATCCCGAGAAGGACACATAAAGGCGAGCCGTAATGGCCTCATCTTCGGCAGGCTCCTCCGGTTTTTTTTCGGTTTTTCTCAGAGTTTTTTTTTTTTTTTTTTTTTTTTTTTTTTTTTTTTTTTTTTTTTTTTTTTACGTTGTGCTGACCTTCGTTCTTTAAATGACGCTATCCCGAGAAGGACACATAAAGGCGAGCCGTAATGTCCTCATCTTCGGCAGGCTCCTCCGGTTTTTTTTCGGTTATTTCTCTGAGTTTTTTTTTTTTTTTTTTTTTATTTTTTTATTATTTTTTTTTATTTTTTTTTACGTTGTGCTGACCATCGTTCTTTAAATGTTTAAATGACGCTATCCGGAGAAGGACACCTAAATTTGAGCCGTAATGGCCTCATCTTCGGCAGGCTCCTCCGGTTTTTTTTTTTCGGTTATTTCTCTGAGTTTTTTTTTTTTTTTTTTTACGTTGTGCTGACCTTCGTTCTTTAAATGACGCTATCCCGAGAAGGACACATAAAGGCGAGCTGTAAATGGCCTCATCTTCGGCAGGCTCCTCCGGTTATTTTTTCGGTTTTTTTTTTTTTTTTTTTTTTTTTTTTTTTTTTTTTTTACGTTGTGCTGACCTTCGTTCTTTAAATGAAGCTATCCCGAGAAGGACACATAAAGGCGAGCCGTAATGGCCTCATCTTCGGCAGGCTCCTCCGGTTTTTTTTCGATTTTTTTTCAGAGTTTTTTTTTTTTTTTTTTTTTTTTTTTTTTTTTTTTTTTTTTTTTTTTTTTTTAAGTTGTGCTGACCTTCGTTCTTTAAATGACGCTATCCCGAGAAGGACACATAAAGGCGAGCTGTAATGGCCTCATCTTCGGCAGGCTCCTCCGGTTTTTTTTCGGTTATTTCTCTGAGTTTTTTTTTTTTTTTATTTTACGTTGTGCTGACCATCGTTCTTTAAATGTTTAAATGACGCTATCCCGAGAAGGACACCTAAATTTGAGCCGTAATGGCCTCATCTTCGGCAGGCTCCTCCGGTTTTTTTTTTTTCGGTTATTTCTCTGAGTTTTTTTTTTTTTTTTTTTTTTTTTTTTTTTTTTTTTTTTACGTTGTGCTGACCTTCGTTCTTTAAATGACGCTATCCCGAGAAGGACACATAAAGGCGAGCTGTAATGGCCTCATCTTCGGCAGGCTCCTCCGGTTATTTTTTCGGTTTTTTTTTTTTTTTTTTTTTTTTTTTTTTTTTTTTTTTTTTTTTTTTTTTTTTTTTTTTTTTTTACGTTGTGCTGACCTTCGTTCTTTAAATGACGCTATCCCGAGAAGGACACATAAAGGCGAGCCGTAATGGCCTCATCTTCGGCAGGATCCTCCGGTTTTTTTTCGATTTTTTCTCAAAGTTTTTTTTTTTTTTTTTTTAAGTTGTGCTGACCTTCGTTCTTTAAATGACGCTATCCCGAGAAGGACACATAAAGGCGAGCTGTAATGGCCTCATCTTCGGCAGGCTCCTCCGGTTTTTTTTCGGTTATTTCTCTGAGTTTTTTTTTTTTTTTTTTTTTTTTTTTTTTTTTTTTAACGTTGTGCTGACCATCGTTCTTTAAATGTTTAAATGACGCTATCCCGAGAAGGACACCTAAATTTGAGCCGTAATGGCCTCATCTTCGGCAGGCTCCTCCGGTTTTTTTTTTTTTTTTTTTACGTTGTGCTGATCTTCGTTCTTTAAATGACGCTATCCCAAGAAGGACACATAAAGGCGAGCCGTAATGGCCTCATCTTCGGCAGGCTCCTCCGGTTTTTTTTTCGATTTTTTCTCAGAGTTTTTTTTTTTTTTTTTTTTTTTTAAAGTTGTGCTGACCTTCGTTCTTTAAATGACGCTATCCCGAGAAGGACACATAAAGGCGAGCTGTAATGGCCTCATCTTCGGCAGGCTCCTCCGGTTTTTTTTCGGTTATTTCTCTGAGTTTTTTTTTTTTTTATTTTACGTTGTGCTGACCATCGTTCTTTAAATGTTTAAATGACGCTATCCCGAGAAGGACACCTAAATTTGAGCCGTAATGGCCTCATCTTCGGCAGGCTCCTCCGGTTTTTTTTTTTTCGGTTATTTCTCTGAGTTTTTTTTTTTTTTTTTTTTTTTTTTTTTTTTTTTTTTTTTTTTTTTTTTTTTTTTTTTTTTACGTTGTGCTGACCTTCGTTCTTTAAATGACGCTATCCCGAGAAGGACACATAAAGGCGAGCTGTAATGGCCTCATCTTCGGCAGGCTCCTCCGGTTATTTTTTCGGTTTTTTCTCAGAGTTTTTTTTTTTTTTTTTTTTTTTTTTTTTTTTTTTTTTTTTTTTTTTACGTTGTGCTGACCTTCGTTCTTTAAATGACGCTATCCCGAGAAGGACACATAAAGGCGAGCCGTAATGGCCTCATCTTTGGCAGGCTCCTCCGGTTTTTTTTCGATTTTTTCTCAGAGTTTTTTTTTTTTTTTTCTAAGTTGTGCTGACCTTCGTTCTTTAAATGACGCTATCCCGAGAAGGACACATAAAGGCGAGCCGTAATGTCCTCATCTTCGGCAGGCTCCTCCGGTTTTTTTTCGGTTATTTCTCTGAGTTTTTTTTTTTTTTTTTTTTTTTTTTTTTTTTTTTTTAACGTTGTGCTGACCTTCGTTCTTTAAATGACGCTATCCCAAGAAGGACACATAAAGGCGAGCCGTAATGTCCTCATCTTCGGCAGGCTCCTCCGGTTTTTTTTTCGGTTATTTCTCTGAGTTTTTTATTTTTATTTTTTTTTATTTTTTTTTTATTTTTATTTTTTTACGTTGTGCTGACCATCGTTCTTTAAATGTTTAAATGACGCTATCCCGAGAAGGACACCTAAATTTGAGCCGTAATGGCCTCATCTTCCGCAGGCTCCTCCGGTTTTTTTTTTTCGGTTATTTCTCTGAGTTTTTTTTTTTTTTTTTTTACGTTGTGCTGACCTTCGTTCTTTAAATGACGCTATCCCGAGAAGGACACATAAAGGCGACCTGTAATGGCCTCATCTTCGGCAGGCTCCTCCAGTTATTTTTTCGGTTTTTTCTCAGAGTTTTTTTTTTTTTTTTTTTTTTTTTTACGTTGTGCTGACCTTCGTTCTTTAAATGACGCTATCCCGAGAAGGACACATAAAGGCGAGCCGTAATGGCCTCATCTTCGGCAGGATCCTCCTGTTTTTTTTTCGATTTTTTCTCAGAGTTTTTTTTTTTTTTTTTAAGTTGTGCTGACCTTCGTTCTTTAAATGACGCTATCCCGAGAAGGACACATAAAGGCGAGCTGTAATGGCCTCATCTTCGGCAGGCTCCTCCGGTTTTTTTTCGGTTATTTCTCTGAGTTTTTTTTTTTTTTTTTTTTTTTTTTTTTTTTTTTTTTTTTTTTTTTTTTTTTTTTTTACGTTGTGCTGACCATCGTTCTTTAAATGACGCTATCCCGAGAAGGACACATAAAGGCGAGCCGTAATGGCCTCATCTTCGGCAGGCTCCTCCGGTTTTTTTTCGGTTATTTCTCTGAGTTTTTTTTTTTTTTTTTTTTTTTTTTTTTTTTACGTTGTGCTGACCATCGTTCTTTAAATGTTTAAATGACGCTATCCCGAGAAGGACACCTAAATTTGAGCCGTAATGGCCTCATCTTCGGCAGGCTCCTCCGGTTTTTTTTTTTCGGTTATTTCTCTGAGTTTTTTTTTTTTTTTTTTACGTTGTGCTGACCTTCGTTCTTTAAATGACGCTATCCCGAGAAGGACACATAAAGGCGAGCTGTAATGGCCTCATCTTCGGCAGGCTCCTCCGGTTATTTTTTCGGTTTTTTCTCAGAGTTTTTTTTTTTTTTTTTTTTTTTTACGTTGTGCTGACCTTCGTTCTTTAAATGACGCTATCCCGAGAAGGACACATAAAGGCGAGCTGTAATGGCCTCATCTTCGGCAGGCTCCTCCGGTTTCTTTTCGGTTATTTCTATGAGTTTTTTTTTTTTTTTTTTTTACGTTGTGCTGACCTTCGTTCTTTAAATGACGCTATCCCGAGAAGGACACATAAAGGCGAGCCGTAATGGCCTCATCTTCGGCAGGCTCCTCCGGTTTTTTTTCGGTTTTTCTCAGACTTTTTTTTTTTTTTTTTTTTTTTTTTTTTTTTTTACGTTGTGCTGACCTTCGTTCTTTAAATGACGCTATCCCGAGAAGGACACATAAAGGCGAGCCGTAATGTCCTCATCTTCGGCAGTCTCCTCCGGTTTTTTTTTTTTGGTTATTTCTCTGAGTTTTTTTTTCTTTTTTCTTTTTTTTTTTTTTTCCGTTGTGCTGACCATCGTTCTTTAAATGACGCTATCCAGAGAAGGACACATAAAGGCGAGCTGTAATGGCCTCATCTTCGGCAGGCTCCTCCGGTTTTTTTTGTCGGTTTTTTCTCAGAGTTTTTTTTTTTTTTTTTTTTTTTTTTTTTTTTTGTGCTGACCTTCGTTCTTTAAATGACGCTATCCCGAGAAGGACACATAAAGGCGAGCTGTAATGGCCTCATCTTCGGCAGGCTCCTCCGGTTTTTTTTCGGTTATTTCTCTGGGTTTTTTTTTTTTTTTTTTTTTTTTTTTTTTTTTTTTTTTTTTTTTTTTTACGTTGTGCTGACCATCGTTCTTTAAATGTTTAAATGACGCTATCCCGAGAAGGACACCTAAATTTGAGCCGTAATGGCCTCATCTTCGGCAGGCTCCTCCGGTTTTTTTTTTCGGTTATTTCTCTGAGTTTTTTTTTTTTTTTTTTTTTAACGTTGTGCTGACCTTCGTTCTTTAAATGACGCTATCCCGAGAAGGACACATAAAGGCGAGCTGTAATGGCCTCATCTTCGGCAGGCTCCTCCGGTTTTTTTTTCGGTTTTTTCTCAGAGTTTTTTTTTTTTTTTTTTTTTTTTTTTTTTTTTTTTTTTTTTTTTTTTTTTTTTTTTTTTTTTTTTTACGTTGTGCTGACCTTCGTTCTTTAAATGACGCTATCCCGAGAAGGACACATAAAGGCGAGCCGTAATGGCCTCATCTTCGGCAGGCTCCTCCGGTTTTTTTTCGGTTATTTCTCTGAGTTTTTTTTATTTTTTTTTTTACGTTGTGCTGACCTTCGTTCTTTAAATGACGCTATCCCGAGAAGGACACATAAAGGCGAGTTGTAATGGCCTCATCTTCGGCAGGCTCCTCCGGTTTATTTTTCGGTTTTTTCTCAGAGTTTTTTTTTTTTTTTTTTTTTTTACGTTGTGCTGACCTTCGTTCTTTAAATGACGCTATCCCGAGAAGGACACATAAAGGCGGGCCGTAATGTCCTCATCTTCGGCAGGCTCCTCCGGTTTTTTTTTTCGGTTATTTCTCTGAGTTTTTTTTTTTTTTTCCCGTTGTGCTGACCATCGTTCTTTAAATGACGCTATCCAGAGAAGGACACA
Source organism: Arachis ipaensis (assembly GCF_059453495.1). NCBI lineage: Eukaryota > Viridiplantae > Streptophyta > Magnoliopsida > Fabales > Fabaceae > Arachis > Arachis ipaensis. The sequence goes on from NC_142435.1 coordinate 67,464,886, forward strand.
TAAAGGCGAGCTGTAATGGCCTCATCTTCGGCAGGCTCCTCCGGTTTTTTTGTCGGTTTTTTCTCTGGGTTTTTTTTTTTTTTTTTTGTTACGTTGTGCTGACCTTCGTTCTTTA
>NC_142435.1:67470000-67495000 GCF_059453495.1 Arachis ipaensis
TGCTGACCATCGTTCTTTAAATGTTTAAATGACGCTATCCCGAGAAGGACACCTAAATTTGAGCCGTAATGGCCTCATCTTCGGCAGGCTCCTCCGGTTTTTTTTTTGATTTTTTCTCAGAGTTTTTTTTTTTTTTTTTTTTTAAGTTGTGCTGACCTTCGTTCTTGAAATGACGCTATCCCGAGAAGGACACATAAAGGCGAGCTGTAATGGCCTCATCTTCGGCAGGCTCCTCCGGTTTTTTTTCGGTTATTTCTCTGAGTTTTTTTTTTTTTTTATTTTACGTTGTGCTGACCATCGTTCTTTAAATGTTTAAATGACGCTATCCCGAGAAGGACACCTAAATTTGAGTCGTAATGGCCTCATCTTCGGCAGGCTCCTCCGGTTTTTTTTTTTTCGGTTATTTCTCTGAGTTTTTTTTTTTTTTTTTTTTTTTTTTTTTTTTTTTTTTTTTTTTTTTTTTTTTTTTTTTTTTTTTTTTTACGTTGTGCTGACCTTCGTTCTTTAAATGACGCTATCCCGAGAAGGACACATAAAGGCGAGCTGTAATGGCCTCATCTTCGGCAGGCTCCTCCGGTTATTTTTTCGGTTTTTTCTCAGAGTTTTTTTTTTTTTTTTTTTTTTTTTTTTTTTTTTTTAGGTTGTGCTGACCTTCGTTCTTTAAATGACGCTATCCCGAGAAGGACACATAAAGGCGAGCCGTAATGGCCTCATCTTCGGCAGGCTCCTCCGGTTTTTTTTTCGATTTTTTCTCAGAGTTTTTTTTTTTTTTTTTTTTTTTTTTAAGTTGTGCTGACCTTCGTTCTTTAAATGACGCTATCCCGAGAAGGACACATAAAGGCGAGCTGTAATGGCCTCATCCTCGGCAGGCTCCTCCGGTTTTTTTTCGGTTATTTCTCTGAGTTTTTTTTTTTTTTTTATTTTACGTTGTGCTGACCATCGTTCTTTAAATGTTTAAATGACGCTATCCCGAGAAGGACACCTAAATTTGAGCCGTAATGCCCTCATCTTCGGCAGGCTCCTCCGGTTTTTTTTTTTTCGGTTATTTCTCTGAGTTTTTTTTTTTTTTTTTTACGTTGTGCTGACCTTCGTTCTTTAAATGACGCTATCCCGAGAAGGACACAAAAAGGCGAGCTGTAATGGCCTCATCTTCGGCAGGCTCCTCCGGTTATTTTTTCGGTTTTTTCTCAGAGTTTTTTTTTTTTTTTTTTTTTTTTTAAGTTGTGCTGACCTTCGTTCTTTAAATGACGCTATCCCGAGAAGGACACATAAAGGCGAGCTGTAATGGCCTCATCCTCGGCAGGCTCCTCCGGTTTTTTTTCGGTTATTTCTCTGAGTTTTTTTTTTTTTTTTTTTTTACGTTGTGCTGACCATCGTTCTTTAAATGTTTAAATGACGCTATCCCGAGAAGGACACCTAAATTTGAGCCGTAATGCCCTCATCTTCGGCAGGCTCCTCCGGTTTTTTTTTTTTCGGTTATTTCTCTGAGTTTTTTTTTTTTTTTTTTACGTTGTGCTGACCTTCGTTCTTTAAATGACGCTATCCCGAGAAGGACACAAAAAGGCGAGCTGTAATGGCCTCATCTTCGGCAGGCTCCTCCGGTTATTTTTTCGGTTTTTTCTCAGAGTTTTTTTTTTTTTTTTTTTTTTTTTTTTTTTTTTTTTTTTACGTTGTGCTGACCTTCGTTCTTTAAATGACGCTATCCCGAGAAGGACACATAAAGGCGAGCCGTAATGGCCTCATCTTCGGCAGGCTCCTCCGGTTTTTTTTCGGTTTTTCTCAGAGTTTTTTTTTTTTTTTTTTTTACGTTGTGCTGACCTTCGTTCTTTAAATGACGCTATCCCGAGAAGGACACATAAAGGCAAGCCGTAATGTCCTCATCTTCGGCAGGCTCCTCCGGTTTTTTTTAGGTTATTTCTCTGAGTTTTTTTTTTTTTTTTTTTTTTTTTTTTTTTTACGTTGTGCTGACCATCGTTCTTTAAATGTTTAAATGACGCTATCCCGAGAAGGACACCTAAATTTGAGCCGTAATGGCCTCATCTTCGGCAGGCTCCTCCGGTTTTTTTTTTTCGGTTATTTCTCTGAGTTTTTTTTTTTTTTTTTTTTACGTTGTGCTGACCTTCGTTCTTTAAATGACGCTATCCCGAGAAGGACACATAAAGGCGAGCTGTAATGGCCTCATCTTCGGCAGGCTCCTCCGGTTATTTTTTCGGTTTTTTCTCAGAGTTTTTTTTTTTTTTTTTTTTTTTTTTTTTTTTTTTTTTTTTTTTTTTTTTTTTTTTTTTTTTTTTTTTACGTTGTGCTGACCTTCGTTCTTTAAATGACGCTATCCCGAGAAGGACACATAAAGGCGAGCCGTAATGGCCTCATCTTCGGCAGGATCCTCCGGTTTTTTTTTCGATTTTTTCTCAAAGTTTTTTTTTTTTTTTTTTTTTTAAGTTGTGCTGACCTTCGTTCTTTAAATGACGCTATCCCGAGAAGGACACATAAAGGCGAGCTGTAATGGCCTCATCTTCGGCAGGCTCCTCCGGTTTTTTTTCGGTTATTTCTCTGAGTTTTTTTTTTTTTTTTTTTTTTTTTTTTTTTTTTTTTTTTTTTTTTTTTACGTTGTGCTGACCATCGTTCTTTAAATGTTTAAATGACGCTATCCCGAGAAGGACACCTAAATTTGAGCCGTAATGGCCTCATCTTCGGCAGGCTCCTCCGGTTTTTTTTTTTTCGGTTATTTCTCTGAGTTTTTTTTTTTTTTTTTTTTTACGTTGTGCTGACCTTCGTTCTTTAAATGACGCTATCCCGAGAAGGACACATAAAGGCGAGCTGTAATGGCCTCATCTTCGGCAGGCTCCTCCGGTTATTTTTTCGGTTTTTTCTCAGAGTTTTTTTTTTTTTTTTTTTTTTTTTTTTTTTTTTTTTTTTTTTTTTTTTTTTTTTTTTTTTTTTTTTTTACGTTGTGCTGACCTTCGTTCTTTAAATGACGCTATCCCGAGAAGGACACATAAAGGCGAGCCGTAATGGCCTCATCTTCGGCAGGCTCCTCCGGTTTTTTTTTTGATTTTTTCTCAGAGTTTTTTTTTTTTTTTTTTTTTAAGTTGTGCTGACCTTCGTTCTTGAAATGACGCTATCCCGAGAAGGACACATAAAGGCGAGCTGTAATGGCCTCATCTTCGGCAGGCTCCTCCGGTTTTTTTTCGGTTATTTCTCTGAGTTTTTTTTTTTTTTTATTTTACGTTGTGCTGACCATCGTTCTTTAAATGTTTAAATGACGCTATCCCGAGAAGGACACCTAAATTTGAGTCGTAATGGCCTCATCTTCGGCAGGCTCCTCCGGTTTTTTTTTTTTCGGTTATTTCTCTGAGTTTTTTTTTTTTTTTTTTTTTTTTTTTTTTTTTTTTTTTTTTTTTTTTTTTTTTTTTTTTTACGTTGTGCTGACCTTCGTTCTTTAAATGACGCTATCCCGAGAAGGACACATAAAGGCGAGCTGTAATGGCCTCATCTTCGGCAGGCTCCTCCGGTTATTTTTTCGGTTTTTTCTCAGAGTTTTTTTTTTTTTTTTTTTTTTTTTTTTTTTTTTTTAGGTTGTGCTGACCTTCGTTCTTTAAATGACGCTATCCCGAGAAGGACACATAAAGGCGAGCCGTAATGGCCTCATCTTCGGCAGGCTCCTCCGGTTTTTTTTTCGATTTTTTCTCAGAGTTTTTTTTTTTTTTTTTTTTTTTTTAAGTTGTGCTGACCTTCGTTCTTTAAATGACGCTATCCCGAGAAGGACACATAAAGGCGAGCTGTAATGGCCTCATCCTCGGCAGGCTCCTCCGGTTTTTTTTCGGTTATTTCTCTGAGTTTTTTTTTTTTTTTTATTTTACGTTGTGCTGACCATCGTTCTTTAAATGTTTAAATGACGCTATCCCGAGAAGGACACCTAAATTTGAGCCGTAATGGCCTCATCTTCGGCAGGCTCCTCCGGTTTTTTTTTTTTCGGTTATTTCTCTGAGTTTTTTTTTTTTTTTTTTTTTTTTTTTTTTTTTTTTTTTTTTTTTTTTTTTTTTTACGTTGTGCTGACCTTCGTTCTTTAAATGACGCTATCCCGAGAAGGACACATAAAGGCGAGCTGTAATGGCCTCATCTTCGGCAGGCTCCTCCGGTTATTTTTTCGGTTTTTTCTCAGAGTTTTTTTTTTTTTTTTTTTACGTTGTGCTGACCTTCGTTCTTTAAATGACGCTATCCCGAGAAGGACACATAAAGGCGAGCTGTAATGGCCTCATCTTCGGCAGGCTCCTCCGGTTATTTTTTCGGTTATTTCTCTGAGTTTTTTTTTTTTTTTTATGTTGTGCTGACCTTCGTTCTTTAAATGACGCTATCCCGAGAAGGACACATAAAGGCGAGCCGTAATGGCCTCATCTTCGGCAGGCTCCTCCGGTTTTTTTTCGGTTATTTCTCTGAGTTTTTTTTTTTTTTTTATTTTTTTTTTTACGTTGTGCTGACCTTCGTTCTTTAAATGACGCTATCCCGAGAAGGACACATAAAGGCGAGCTGTAATGGCCTCATCTTCGGCAGGCTCCTCCGGTTTTTTTTTTCGTTTTTTTCTCAGAGTTTTTTATTTTTTTATTTTTTTTTACGTTGTGCTGACCTTCGTTCTTTAAATGACGCTATCCCGAGAAGGACACATAAAGGCGAGCCGTAATGTCCTCATCTTCGGCAGGCTCCTCCGGTTTTTTTTTTCAATTATTTCTCTGAGTTTTTTTTTTCTTTTTTTTTTTTTTTCCGTTGTGCTGACCATCGTTCTTTAAATGACGCTATCCAGAGAAGGACACATAAAGGCGAGCTGTAATGGCCTCATCTTCGGCAGGCTCCTCCGGTTTTTTTGTCGGTTTTTTCTCTGGGTTTTTTTTTTTTTTTTTTTTTTTTTTTTTTTTACGTTGTGCTGACCTTCGTTCTTTAAATGACGCTATCCCGAGAAGGACACATAAAGGCGAGCCGTAATGGCCTCATCTTCGGCAGGCTCCTCCGGTTTTTTTTTCGATTTTTTCTCAGAGTTTTTTTTTTTTTTTTTTTTAAGTTGTGCTGACCTTCATTCTTTAAATGACGCTATCCCGAGAAGGACACATAAAGGCGAGCTGTAATGGCCTCATCTTCGGCAGGCTCCTCTGGTTTTTTTTCGGTTATTTCTTTGAGTTTTTTTTTTTTTTTTTTTTTTTTTTTTTTTTTTTTTTTTTTTTTTTTTTTTTTTTTTTTTTTTTTTTTACGTTGTGCTGACCATCGTTCTTTAAATGTTTAAATGACGCTATCCCGAGAAGGACACCTAAATTTGAGCCGTAATGCCCTCATCTTCGGCAGGCTCCTCCGGTTTTTTTTTTTCGGTTATTTCTCTGAGTTTTTTTTTTTTTTTACGTTGTGCTGACCTTCGTTCTTTAAATGACGCTATCCCGAGAAGGACACAAAAAGGCGAGCTGTAATGGCCTCATCTTCGGCAGGCTCCTCCGGTTATTTTTTCGGTTTTTTCTCAGAGTTTTTTTTTTTTTTTTTTTTTTTTTTTTTTTTTTTTTTTTTTACGTTGTGCTGACCTTCGTTCTTTAAATGACGCTATCCCGAGAAGGACACATAAAGGCGAGCCGTAATGGCCTCATCTTCGGCAGGCTCCACCGGTTTTTTTTCGGTTTTTCTCAGAGTTTTTTTTTTTTTTTTTTTTTTTTTTTTTTTATTTTTACGTTGTGCTGACCTTCGTTCTTTAAATGACGCTATCCCAAGAAGGACACATAAAGGCGAGCCGTAATGTCCTCATCTTCGGCAGGCTCCTCCGGTTTTTTTTTTTCGGTTATTTCTCTGAGTTTTTTTTTATTTTTTTTTATTTTTTTTTTATTTTTTTTTTTTACGTTGTGCTGACCATCGTTCTTTAAATGTTTAAATGACGCTATCCCGAGAAGGACACCTAAATTTGAGCCGTAATGGCCTCATCTTCCGCAGGCTCCTCCGGTTTTTTTTTTTCGGTTATTTCTCTGAGTTTTTTTTTTTTTTTTTACGTTGTGCTGACCTTCGTTCTTTAAATGACGCTATCCCGAGAAGGACACATAAAGGCGACCTGTAATGGCCTCATCTTCGGCAGGCTCCTCCAGTTTTTTTTCGGTTATTTCTCTGAGTTTTTTTTTTTTTTTTTTTTTTTTTTTTTTTTTTTTTTTTTTTTTTTACGTTGTGCTGACCATCGTTCTTTAAATGTTTAAATGACGCTATCCCGAGAAGGACACCTAAATTTGAGCCGTAATGGCCTCATCTTCGGCAGGCTCCTCCGGTTTTTTTTTTTCGGTTATTTCTCTGAGTTTTTTTTTTTTTTTTTTACGTTGTGCTGACCTTCGTTCTTTAAATGACGCTATCCCGAGAAGGACACATAAAGGCGAGCTGTAATGGCCTCATCTTCGGCAGGCTCCTCCGGTTATTTTTTCGGTTTTTTCTCAGAGTTTTTTTTTTTTTTTTTTTTACGTTGTGCTGACCTTCGTTCTTTAAATGACGCTATCCCGAGAAGGACACATAAAGGCGAGCTGTAATGGCCTCATCTTCGGCAGGCTCCTCCGGTTATTTTTTCGGTTATTTCTCTGAGTTTTTTTTTTTTTTTTTTTTTTTTTTTTTTTTTTTTTTTTTTTTTTTTTTTTTTTTTTTTTTTTTTTTTTTTTTTTACGTTGTGCTGACCTTCGTTCTTTAAATGACGCTATCCCGAGAAGGACACATAAAGGCGAGCCGTAATGGCCTCATCTTCGGCAGGCTCCTCCGGTTTTTTTTCGGTTATTTCTCTGAGTTTTTTTTTTTTTTTTTTTTTTTACGTTGTGCTGACCTTCGTTCTTTAAATGACACTATCCCGAGAAGGACACATAAAGGCGAGCTGTAATGGCCTCATCTTCGGCAGGCTCCTCCGGTTTTTTTTCGGTTATTTCTCTGAGTTTTTTTTTTTTTTTTTTTTTTTTTTTTTTTTTTTTTTTTTTTTTTTTTTTTTTACGTTGTGCTGACCATCGTTCTTTAAATGACGCTATCCCGAGAAGGACACATAAAGGCGAGCCGTAATGGCCTCATCTTCGGCAGGCTCCTCCGGTTTTTTTTCGGTTATTTCTCTGAGTTTTTTTTTTTTTTTTTTTTTTTTTTTTTTTTTTTTTTTTTTTTTTTTTTTACGTTGTGCTGACCTTCGTTCTTTAAATGACGCTATCCCGAGAAGGACACATAAAGGCGAGCTGTAATGGCCTCATCTTCGGCAGGCTCCTCCGGTTTCTTTTCGGTTATTTCTATGAGTTTTTTTTTTTTTTTTTTTACGTTGTGCTGACCTTCGTTCTTTAAATGACGCTATCCCGAGAAGGACACATAAAGGCGAGCCGTAATGGCCTCATCTTCGGCAGGCTCCTCCGGTTTTTTTTTCGATTTTTTCTCAGAGTTTTTTTTTTTTTTTTTTTTTAAGTTGTGCTGACCTTCGTTCTTTAAATGACGCTATCCCGAGAAGGACACATAAAGGCGAGCTGTAATGGCCTCATCTTCGGCAGGCTCCTCCGGTTTTTTATCGGTTATTTCTCTGAGTTTTTTTTTTTATTTTTATTTTTATTTTTATTTTATTTTATTTTTTTTTTTTTTACGTTGTGCTGACCATCGTTCTTTAAATGTTTAAATGACGCTATCCCGAGAAGGACACCTAAATTTGAGCCGTAATGCCCTCATCTTCGGCAGGCTCCTCCGGTTTTTTTTTTTCGGTTATTTCTCTGAGTTTTTTTTTTTTTTTTTTTACGTTGTGCTGACCTTCGTTCTTTAAATGACGCTATCCCGAGAAGGACACATAAAGGCGAGCCGTAATGGCCTCATCTTCGGCAGGCTCCTCCGGTTTTTTTTCGGTTTTTCTCAGAGTTTTTTTTTTTTTTTTTTTTTTTTTTTTTTTTTTTTTTTTTTTTTTTTTTTTTTTTACGTTGTGCTGACCTTCGTTCTTTAAATGACGCTATCCCGAGAAGGACACATAAAGGCGAGCCGTAATGTCCTCATCTTCGGCAGGCTCCTCCGGTTTTTTTTCGGTTATTTCTCTGAGTTTTTTTTTTTATTTTTTTTTATTTTTTTATTATTTTTTTTTTATTTTTTTTTACGTTGTGCTGACCATCGTTCTTTAAATGTTTAAATGACGCTATCCGGAGAAGGACACCTAAATTTGAGCCGTAATGGCCTCATCTTCGGCAGGCTCCTCCGGTTTTTTTTTTTCGGTTATTTCTCTGAGTTTTTTTTTTTTTTTTTTTTACGTTGTGCTGACCTTCGTTCTTTAAATGACGCTATCCCGAGAAGGACACATAAAGGCGAGCTGTAAATGGCCTCATCTTCGGCAGGCTCCTCCGGTTATTTTTTCGGTTTTTTTTTTTTTTTTTTTTTTTTTTTTTTTTTTTTTTTTTTTTTTTTTTTTTTTTTTTTTACGTTGTGCTGACCTTCGTTCTTTAAATGAAGCTATCCCGAGAAGGACACATAAAGGCGAGCCGTAATGGCCTCATCTTCGGCAGGCTCCTCCGGTTTTTTTTCGATTTTTTTTCAGAGTTTTTTTTTTTTTTTTTTTTTTTTTTTTTTTTTTTTTTAAGTTGTGCTGACCTTCGTTCTTTAAATGACGCTATCCCGAGAAGGACACATAAAGGCGAGCTGTAATGGCCTCATCTTCGGCAGGCTCCTCCGGTTTTTTTTCGGTTATTTCTCTGAGTTTTTTTTTTTTTTTTTATTTTACGTTGTGCTGACCATCGTTCTTTAAATGTTTAAATGACGCTATCCCGAGAAGGACACCTAAATTTGAGCCGTAATGGCCTCATCTTCGGCAGGCTCCTCCGGTTTTTTTTTTTTCGGTTATTTCTCTGAGTTTTTTTTTTTTTTTTTTTTTTTTTTTTTTTTTTTTTTTTTTTTTTTTTTTTTTTTTTTTTTTTTTACGTTGTGCTGACCTTCGTTCTTTAAATGACGCTATCCCGAGAAGGACACATAAAGGCGAGCTGTAATGGCCTCATCTTCGGCAGGCTCCTCCGGTTATTTTTTCGGTTTTTTCTCTTTTTTTTTTTTTTTTTTTTTTTTTTTTTTTTTTTTTACGTTGTGCTGACCTTCGTTCTTTAAATGACGCTATCCCGAGAAGGACACATAAAGGCGAGCCGTAATGGCCTCATCTTCGGCAGGATCCTCCGGTTTTTTTTTCGATTTTTTCTCAAAGTTTTTTTTTTTTTTTTTTTAAGTTGTGCTGACCTTCGTTCTTTAAATGACGCTATCCCGAGAAGGACACATAAAGGCGAGCTGTAATGGCCTCATCTTCGGCAGGCTCCTCCGGTTTTTTTTCGGTTATTTCTCTGAGTTTTTTTTTTTTTTTTTTTTTTTTTTTTTTTTTTTTTAACGTTGTGCTGACCATCGTTCTTTAAATGTTTAAATGACGCTATCCCGAGAAGGACACCTAAATTTGAGCCGTAATGGCCTCATCTTCGGCAGGCTCCTCCGGTTTTTTTTTTTTTTTTTTTACGTTGTGCTGATCTTCGTTCTTTAAATGACGCTATCCCAAGAAGGACACATAAAGGCGAGCCGTAATGGCCTCATCTTCGGCAGGCTCCTCCGTTTTTTTTTTCGATTTTTTCTCAGAGTTTTTTTTTTTTTTTTTTTTTAAAGTTGTGCTGACCTTCGTTCTTTAAATGACGCTATCCCGAGAAGGACACATAAAGGCGAGCTGTAATGGCCTCATCTTCGGCAGGCTCCTCCGGTTTTTTTTCGGTTATTTCTCTGAGTTTTTTTTTTTTTTTTATTTTACGTTGTGCTGACCATCGTTCTTTAAATGTTTAAATGACGCTATCCCGAGAAGGACACCTAAATTTGAGCCGTAATGGCCTCATCTTCGGCAGGCTCCTCCGGTTTTTTTTTTTTCGGTTATTTCTCTGAGTTTTTTTTTTTTTTTTTTTTTTTTTTTTTTTTTTTTTTTTTTTTTTTTTTTTTTTTTTTTACGTTGTGCTGACCTTCGTTCTTTAAATGACGCTATCCCGAGAAGGACACATAAAGGCGAGCTGTAATGGCCTCATCTTCGGCAGGCTCCTCCGGTTATTTTTTCGGTTTTTTCTCAGAGTTTTTTTTTTTTTTTTTTTTTTTTTTTTTACGTTGTGCTGACCTTCGTTCTTTAAATGACGCTATCCCGAGAAGGACACATAAAGGCGAGCCGTAATGGCCTCATCTTCGGCAGGCTCCTCCGGTTTTTTTTCGATTTTTTCTCAGAGTTTTTTTTTTTTTTTTTCTAAGTTGTGCTGACCTTCGTTCTTTAAATGACGCTATCCCGAGAAGGACACATAAAGGCGAGCTGTAATGGCCTCATCTTCGGCAGGCTCCTCCGGTTTTTTTTCGGTTATTTCTCTGTTTTTTTTTTTTTTTTTTTTTTTTTTTTTTTGTGCTGTCCATCGTTCTTTAAATGTTTAAATGACGCTATCCCGAGAAGGACACCTAAATTTGAGCCGTAATGGCCTCATCTTCGGCAGGCTCCTCCGGTTTTTTTTTTTTCGGTTATTTCTCTGAGTTTTTTTTTTTTTTTTTTTACGTTGTGCTGACCTTCGTTCTTTAAATGACGCTATCCCGAGAAGGACACATAAAGGCGAGCTGTAATGGCCTCATCTTCGGCAGGCTCCTCCGGTTATTTTTTCGGTTTTTTCTCAGAGTTTTTTTTTTTTTTTTTTTTTTTTTTTTTTTTTTTTTTTTTTTTTTTTTTTTTTTTTTTTTACGTTGTGCTGACCTTCGTTCTTTAAATGACGCTATCCCGAGAAGGACATATAAAGGCGAGCTGTAATGGCCTCATCTTCGGCAGGCTCCTCCGGTTATTTTTTCGGTTATTTCTCTGAGTTTTTTTTTTTTTTTTTTTTTTTTTTTTTTTTTTTTTTTTTTTTTTACGTTGTGCTGACCTTCGTTCTTTAAATGACGCTATCCCGAGAAGGACATATAAAGGCGAGCTGTAATGGCCTCATCTTCGGCAGGCTCCTCCGGTTATTTTTTCGGTTATTTCTCTGAGTTTTTTTTTTTTTTTTTTTTTTTTTTTTTTTTTTTTTTTTTTTTTTTTACGTTGTGCTGACCTTCGTTCTTTAAATGACGCTATCCCGAGAAGGACACATAAAGGCGAGCCGTAATGGCCTTATCTTCGGCAGGCTCCTCCGGTTTTTTTTCGGTTATTTCTCTGAGTTTTTTTTTTTTTTTTTTTTTTTTTTTTACGTTGTGCTGACCTTCGTTCTTTAAATGACGCTATCCCGAGAAGGACACATAAAGGCGAGCTGTAATGGCCTCATCTTCGGCAGGCTCCTCCGGTTTTTTTTTTCGGTTTTTTCTCAGAGTTTTTTATTTTTATTTTTTTTTTACGTTGTGCTGACCTTCGTTCTTTAAATGACGCTATCCCGAGAAGGACACATAAAGGCGAGCCGTAATGTCCTCATCTTCGGCAGGCTCCTCCGGTTTTTTTTCGGTTATTTCTCTGAGTTTTTTTTTTTTTTTTTTTTTTTTTTTTTTTTTTTTTACGTTGTGCTGACCTTCGTTCTTTAAATGACGCTATCCCAAGAAGGACACATAAAGGCGAGCCGTAATGTCCTCATCTTCGGCAGGCTCCTCCGGTTTTTTTTTTCGGTTATTTCTCTGAGTTTTTTTTTTTTATTTTTTTTATTTTTTTTTTATTTTTATTTTTTTACGTTGTGCTGACCATCGTTCTTTAAATGTTTAAATGACGCTATCCCGAGAAGGACACCTAAATTTGAGCCGTAATGGCCTCATCTTCCGCAGGCTCCTCCGGTTTTTTTTTTTCGGTTATTTCTCTGAGTTTTTTTTTTTTTTTTTTACGTTGTGCTGACCTTCGTTCTTTAAATGACGCTATCCCGAGAAGGACACATAAAGGCGACCTGTAATGGCCTCATCTTCGGCAGGCTCCTCCAGTTATTTTTTCGGTTTTTTCTCAGAGTTTTTTTTTTTTTTTTTTTTTTTTTACGTTGTGCTGACCTTCGTTCTTTAAATGACGCTATCCCGAGAAGGACACATAAAGGCGAGCCGTAATGGCCTCATCTTCGGCAGGATCCTCCTGTTTTTTTTTCGATTTTTTCTCAGAGTTTTTTTTTTTTTTTTTTTAAGTTGTGCTGACCTTCGTTCTTTAAATGACGCTATCCCGAGAAGGACACATAAAGGCGAGCTGTAATGGCCTCATCTTCGGCAGGCTCCTCCGGTTTTTTTTCGGTTATTTCTCTGAGTTTTTTTTTTTTTTTTTTTTTTTTTTTTTTTTTTTTTTTTTTTTTTTTTTTTTTTTTTTTTTTTTTTTTACGTTGTGCTGACCATCGTTCTTTAAATGACGCTATCCCGAGAAGGACACATAAAGGCGAGCCGTAATGGCCTCATCTTCGGCAGGCTCCTCCGGTTTTTTTCGGTTATTTCTCTGAGTTTTTTTTTTTTTTTTTTTTTTTTTTTTTTTTTTTTTTTTTTTTTTTTTTTTTTTTTTTTTACGTTGTGCTGACCATCGTTCTTTAAATGTTTAAATGACGCTATCCCGAGAAGGACACCTAAATTTGAGCCGTAATGGCCTCATCTTCGGCAGGCTCCTCCGGTTTTTTTTTTTCGGTTATTTCTCTGAGTTTTTTTTTTTTTTTTTTACGTTGTGCTGACCTTCGTTCTTTAAATGACGCTATCCCGAGAAGGACACATAAAGGCGAGCTGTAATGGCCTCATCTTCGGCAGGCTCCTCCGGTTATTTTTTCGGTTTTTTCTCAGAGTTTTTTTTTTTTTTTTTTTTTTTTTTTTACGTTGTGCTGACCTTCGTTCTTTAAATGACGCTATCCCGAGAAGGACACATAAAGGCGAGCTGTAATGGCCTCATCTTCGGCAGGCTCCTCCGGTTATTTTTTCGGTTATTTCTCTGAGTTTTTTTTTTTTTTTTTTTTTTTTTTTTTTTTTTTTTTTTTTTTTTTTTTTTTTTTTTTAACGTTGTGCTGACCTTCGTTCTTTAAATGACGCTATCCCGAGAAGGACACATAAAGGCGAGCCGTAATGGCCTCATCTTCGGCAGGCTCCTCCGGTTTTTTTTCGGTTATTTCTCTGAGTTTTTTTTTTTTTTTTTTTTTTTTTTTTTTTTTTTTTTTTTTTTACGTTGTGCTGACCTTCGTTCTTTAAATGACGCTATCCCGAGAAGGACACATAAAGGCGAGCTGTAATGGCCTCATCTTCGGCAGGCTCCTCCGGTTTTTTTTCGGTTATTTCTCTGAGTTTTTTTTTTTTTTTTTTATTTTACGTTGTGCTGACCATCGTTCTTTAAATGTTTAAATGACGCTATCCCGAGAAGGACACCTAAATTTGAGCCGTAATGGCCTCATCTTCGGCAGGCTCCTCCGGTTTTTTTTTTTTCGGTTATTTCTCTGAGTTTTTTTTTTTTTTTTTTTTTTTTTTTTTTTTTTTTTTTTTTTTTTTTTTTTTTTTTTTTTTTTTTTTTTACGTTGTGCTGACCTTCGTTCTTTAAATGACGCTATCCCGAGAAGGACACATAAAGGCGAGCTGTAATGGCCTCATCTTCGGCAGGCTCCTCCGGTTATTTTTTCGGTTTTTTCTCAGAGTTTTTTTTTTTTTTTTTTTTTTTTTTTTTTTTTTTTTTTTTTTTTTTTTTTTTTTTTTTTTTTTTTTTTTTTTACGTTGTGCTGACCTTCGTTCTTTAAATGACGCTATCCCGAGAAGGACACATAAAGGCGAGCCGTAATGGCCTCATCTTCGGCAGGATCCTCCGGTTTTTTTTCGATTTTTTCTCAAAGTTTTTTTTTTTTTTTTTTTTAAGTTGTGCTGACCTTCGTTCTTTAAATGACGCTATCCCGAGAAGGACACATAAAGGCGAGCTGTAATGGCCTCATCTTCGGCAGGCTCCTCCGGTTTTTTTTCGGTTATTTCTCTGAGTTTTTTTTTTTTTTTTTTTTTTTTTTTTTTTTTTTTTTTTTTTTTTTTTTTTTTTTTTTACGTTGTGCTGACCATCGTTCTTTAAATGTTTAAATGACGCTATCCCGAGAAGGACACCTAAATTTGAGCCGTAATGGCCTCATCTTCGGCAGGCTCCTCCGGTTTTTTTTTTTTTTTTTTACGTTGTGCTGATCTTCGTTCTTTAAATGACGCTATCCCGAGAAGGACACATAAAGGCGAGCCGTAATGACCTCATCTTCGGCAGGCTCCTCCGGTTTTTTTTTCGATTTTTTCTCAGAGTTTTTTTTTTTTTTTTTTTTTTTTTTAAGTTGTGCTGACCTTCGTTCTTTAAATGACGCTATCCCGAGAAGGACACATAAAGGCGAGCTGTAATGGCCTCATCTTCGGCAGGCTCCTCCGGTTTTTTTTCGGTTATTTCTCTGAGTTTTTTTTTTTTTTTTATTTTACGTTGTGCTGACCATCGTTCTTTAAATGTTTAAATGACGCTATCCCGAGAAGGACACCTAAATTTGAGCCGTAATGGCCTCATCTTCGGCAGGCTCCTCCGGTTTTTTTTTTTTCGGTTATTTCTCTGAGTTTTTTTTTTTTTTTTTTTACGTTGTGCTGACCTTCGTTCTTTAAATGACGCTATCCCGAGAAGGACACATAAAGGCGAGCTGTAATGGCCTCATCTTCGGCAGGCTCCTCCGGTTATTTTTTCGGTTTTTTCTCAGAGTTATTTTTTTTTTTTTTTTTTTTTTTTTACGTTGTGCTGACCTTCGTTCTTTAAATGACGCTATCCCGAGAAGGACACATAAAGGCGAGCTGTAATGGCCTCATCTTCGGCAGGCTCCTCCGGTTATTTTTTCGGTTATTTCTCTGAGTTTTTTTTTTTTTTTTTTTTTTTTTTTTTTTTTTTTTTTTTTTTTTTTTTTTTTTACGTTGTGCTGACCTTCGTTCTTTAAATGACGCTATCCCGAGAAGGACACATAAAGGCGAGCCGTAATGGCCTTATCTTCGGCAGGCTCCTCCGGTTTTTTTTCGGTTATTTCTCTGAGTTTTTTTTTTTTTTTTTTTTTTTTTTTTTTTTTTTTTTTTTTTTTTTTTTTTTTTTTTTTTTTTTTTACGTTGTGCTGACCTTCGTTCTTTAAATGACGCTATCCCGAGAAGGACACATAAAGGCGAGCTGTAATGGCCTCATCTTCGGCAGGCTCCTCCGGTTTTTTTTTTCGGTTTTTTCTCAGAGTTTTTTATTTTTATTTTTTTTTTACGTTGTGCTGACCTTCGTTCTTTAAATGACGCTATCCCGAGAAGGACACATAAAGGCGAGCCGTAATGTCCTCATCTTCGGCAGGCTCCTCCGGTTTTTTTTCGGTTATTTCTCTGAGTTTTTTTTTTTTTTTTTTTTTTTTTTTTTTTTTTTTTTTTTTTTTTTTTTACGTTGTGCTGACCTTCGTTCTTTAAATGACGCTATCCCAAGAAGGACACATAAAGGCGAGCCGTAATGTCCTCATCTTTGGCAGGCTCCTCCGGTTTTTTTTTTCGGTTATTTCTCTGAGTTTTTTTTTTTATTTTTTTTTATTTTTTTTTTATTTTTATTTTTTTACGTTGTGCTGACCATCGTTCTTTAAATGTTTAAATGACGCTATCCCGAGAAGGACACCTAAATTTGAGCCGTAATGGCCTCATCTTCCGCAGGCTCCTCCGGTTTTTTTTTTTCGGTTATTTCTCTGAGTTTTTTTTTTTTTTTTTTTACGTTGTGCTGACCTTCGTTCTTTAAATGACGCTATCCCGAGAAGGACACATAAAGGCGACCTGTAATGGCCTCATCTTCGGCAGGCTCCTCCAGTTATTTTTTCGGTTTTTTCTCAGAGTTTTTTTTTTTTTTTTTTTTTTTACCTTGTGCTGACCTTCGTTCTTTAAATGACGCTATCCCGAGAAGGACACATAAAGGCGAGCCGTAATGGCCTCATCTTCGGCAGGATCCTCCTGTTTTTTTTTCGATTTTTTCTCAGAGTTTTTTTTTTTTTTTTTTTAAGTTGTGCTGACCTTCGTTCTTTAAATGACGCTATCCCGAGAAGGACACATAAAGGCGAGCTGTAATGGCCTCATCTTCGGCAGGCTCCTCCGGTTTTTTTTCGGTTATTTCTCTGAGTTTTTTTTTTTTTTTTTTTTTTTTTTTTTTTTTTTTTTTTTTTTTTTTTTTTTTTTACGTTGTGCTGACCATCGTTCTTTAAATGACGCTATCCCGAGAAGGACACATAAAGGCGAGCCGTAATGGCCTCATCTTCGGCAGGCTCCTCCGGTTTTTTTCGGTTATTTCTCTGAGTTTTTTTTTTTTTTTTTTTTTTTTTTTTTTTTTTTTACGTTGTGCTGACCATCGTTCTTTAAATGTTTAAATGACGCTATCCCGAGAAGGACACCTAAATTTGAGCCGTAATGGCCTCATCTTCGGCAGGCTCCTCCGGTTTTTTTTTTTCGGTTATTTCTCTGAGTTTTTTTTTTTTTTTTTACGTTGTGCTGACCTTCGTTCTTTAAATGACGCTATCCCGAGAAGGACACATAAAGGCGAGCTGTAATGGCCTCATCTTCGGCAGGCTCCTCCGGTTATTTTTTCGGTTTTTTCTCAGAGTTTTTTTTTTTTTTTTTTTTTTTTTACGTTGTGCTGACCTTCGTTCTTTAAATGACGCTATCCCGAGAAGGACACATAAAGGCGAGCTGTAATGGCCTCATCTTCGGCAGGCTCCTCCGGTTATTTTTTCGGTTATTTCTCTGAGTTTTTTTTTTTTTTTTTTTTTTTTTTTTTTTTTTTTTTTAACGTTGTGCTGACCTTCGTTCTTTAAATGACGCTATCCCGAGAAGGACACATAAAGGCGAGCCGTAATGGCCTCATCTTCGGCAGGCTCCTCCGGTTTTTTTTCGGTTATTTCTCTGAGTTTTTTTTTTTTTTTTTTTTTTTTTTTTTTTTTTTTTTTTTTTTTTTTTTTTTTTTTTTACGTTGTGCTGACCTTCGTTCTTTAAATGACGCTATCCCGAGAAGGACACATAAAGGCGAGCTGTAATGGCCTCATCTTCGGCAGGCTCCTCCGGTTTTTTTTCGGTTATTTCTCTGAGTTTTTTTTTTTTTTTTTTTTTTTTTTTTTTTTTATTACGTTGTGCTGACCATCGTTCTTTAAATGACGCTATCCCGAGAAGGACACATAAAGGCGAGCCGTAATGGCCTCATCTTCGGCAGGCTCCTCCGGTTTTTTTTCGGTTATTTCTCTGAGTTTTTTTTTTTTTTTTACGTTGTGCTGACCTTCGTTCTTTAAATGACGCTATCCCGAGAAGGACACATAAAGGCGAGCTGTAATGGCCTCATCTTCGGCAGGCTCCTCCGGTTTCTTTTCGGTTATTTCTATGAGTTTTTTTTTTTTTTTTTTTTTTTTACGTTGTGCTGACCTTCGTTCTTTAAATGACGCTATCCCGAGAAGGACACATAAAGGCGAGCCGTAATGGCCTCATCTTCGGCAGGCTCCTCCGGTTTTTTTTTCGATTTTTTCTCAGAGTTTTTTTTTTTTTTTTTTTAAGTTGTGCTGACCTTCGTTCTTTAAATGACGCTATCCCGAGAAGGACACATAAAGGCGAGCTGTAATGGCCTCATCTTCGGCAGGCTCCTCCGGTTTTTTATCGGTTATTTCTCTGAGTTTTTTTTTTTTATTTTTATTTTTATTTTTTTATTTTTTATTTTTTTTTTTTACGTTGTGCTGACCATCGTTCTTTAAATGTTTAAATGACGCTATCCCGAGAAGGACACCTAAATTTGAGCCGTAATGCCCTCATCTTCGGCAGGCTCCTCCGGTTTTTTTTTTTCGGTTATTTCTCTGAGTTTTTTTTTTTTTTTTTTTTTACGTTGTGCTGACCTTCGTTCTTTAAATGACGCTATCCCGAGAAGGACACATAAAGGCGAGCCGTAATGGCCTCATCTTCGGCAGGCTCCTCCGGTTTTTTTTCGGTTTTTCTCAGAGTTTTTTTTTTTTTTTTTTTTTTTTTTTTTTTTTTTTTTTTTTTTTTTTTTTTTTTTACGTTGTGCTGACCTTCGTTCTTTAAATGACGCTATCCCGAGAAGGACACATAAAGGCGAGCCGTAATGTCCTCATCTTCGGCAGGCTCCTCCGGTTTTTTTTCGGTTATTTCTCTGAGTTTTTTTTTTTATTTTTTTTTATTTTTTTATTATTTTTTTTTACGTTGTGCTGACCATCGTTCTTTAAATGTTTAAATGACGCTATCCCGAGAAGGACACCTAAATTTGAGCCGTAATGGCCTCATCTTCCGCAGGCTCCTCCGGTTTTTTTTTTCGGTTATTTCTCTGAGTTTTTTTTTTTTTTTTTTACGTTGTGCTGACCTTCGTTCTTTAAATGACGCTATCCCGAGAAGGACACATAAAGGCGAGCTGTAATGGCCTCATCTTCGGCAGGCTCCTCCGGTTATTTTTTCGGTTTTTTCTCAGAGTTTTTTTTTTTTTTTTTTTTTTTTTTTTTTTTTTTTTTTTTTTTTAACGTTGTGCTGACCTTCGTTCTTTAAATGACGCTATCCCGAGAAGGACACATAAAGGCGAGCCGTAATGGCCTCATCTTCGGCAGGATCCTCCGTTTTTTTTTCGATTTTTTCACAGAGTTTTTTTTTTTTTTTCTAAGTTGTGCTGACATTCGTTCTTTAAATGACGCTATCCCGAGAAGGACACATAAAGGCGAGCTATAATGGCCTCATCTTCGGCAGGCTCCTCCGGTTTTTTTTTTTTTTTTACGTTGTGCTGACCATCGTTCTTTAAATGTTTAAATGACGCTATCCCGAGAAGGACACCTAAATTTGAGCCGTAATGGCCTCATCTTCGGCAGGCTCCTCCGGTTTTTTTTTTTTTCGGTTATTTCTCTGAGTTTTTTTTTTTTTTTTTTTTTACGTTGTGCTGACCTTCATTCTTTAAATGACGCTATCCCGAGAAGGACACATAAAGGCGAGCTGTAAATGGCCTCATCTTCGGCAGGCTCCTCCGGTTATTTTTTCGGTTTTTTTTTTTTTTTTTTTTTTTTTTTTTTTACGTTGTGCTGACCTTCGTTCTTTAAATGAAGCTATCCCGAGAAGGACACATAAAGGCGAGCCGTAATGGCCTCATCTTCGGCAGGCTCCTCCGGTTTTTTTTCGGTTATTTCTCTGAGTTTTTTTTTTTTTTTTTTTTTTTTTTTTTTTTTTTTTTTTTTTTTTTTTTTTTTTTTTTACGTTGTGCTGACCTTCGTTCTTTAAATGACGCTATCCCGAGAAGGACACATAAAGGCGAGCCGTAATGGCCTTATCTTCGGCAGGCTCCTCCGGTTTTTTTTCGGTTATTTCTCTGAGTTTTTTTTTTTTTTTTTTTTTTTTTTTTTTTTTTTTTTTTTTTTTTTTTTTTTTTTTTTTTTTTTTTTACGTTGTGCTGACCTTCGTTCTTTAAATGACGCTATCCCGAGAAGGACACATAAAGGCGAGCTGTAATGGCCTCATCTTCGGCAGGCTCCTCCGGTTTTTTTTTTCGGTTTTTTCTCAGAGTTTTTTATTTTTATTTTTTTTTTACGTTGTGCTGACCTTCGTTCTTTAAATGACGCTATCCCGAGAAGGACACATAAAGGCGAGCCGTAATGTCCTCATCTTCGGCAGGCTCCTCCGGTTTTTTTTCGGTTATTTCTCTGAGTTTTTTTTTTTTTTTTTTTTTTTTTTTTTTTTTTTTTTTTTTTTACGTTGTGCTGACCTTCGTTCTTTAAATGACGCTATCCCAAGAAGGACACATAAAGGCGAGCCGTAATGTCCTCATCTTTGGCAGGCTCCTCCGGTTTTTTTTTTCGGTTATTTCTCTGAGTTTTTTTTTTATTTTTTTTTATTTTTTTTTTATTTTTATTTTTTTACGTTGTGCTGACCATCGTTCTTTAAATGTTTAAATGACGCTATCCCGAGAAGGACACCTAAATTTGAGCCGTAATGGCCTCATCTTCCGCAGGCTCCTCCGGTTTTTTTTTTTCGGTTATTTCTCTGAGTTTTTTTTTTTTTTTTTTACGTTGTGCTGACCTTCGTTCTTTAAATGACGCTATCCCGAGAAGGACACATAAAGGCGACCTGTAATGGCCTCATCTTCGGCAGGCTCCTCCAGTTATTTTTTCGGTTTTTTCTCAGAGTTTTTTTTTTTTTTTTTTTTTTTACCTTGTGCTGACCTTCGTTCTTTAAATGACGCTATCCCGAGAAGGACACATAAAGGCGAGCCGTAATGGCCTCATCTTCGGCAGGATCCTCCTGTTTTTTTTTCGATTTTTTCTCAGAGTTTTTTTTTTTTTTTTTTTAAGTTGTGCTGACCTTCGTTCTTTAAATGACGCTATCCCGAGAAGGACACATAAAGGCGAGCTGTAATGGCCTCATCTTCGGCAGGCTCCTCCGGTTTTTTTTCGGTTATTTCTCTGAGTTTTTTTTTTTTTTTTTTTTTTTTTTTTTTTTTTTTTTTTTTTTTTTTTTTTTTTTTTTTTTTTTTTTTTTTTTTACGTTGTGCTGACCATCGTTCTTTAAATGACGCTATCCCGAGAAGGACACATAAAGGCGAGCCGTAATGGCCTCATCTTCGGCAGGCTCCTCCGGTTTTTTTCGGTTATTTCTCTGAGTTTTTTTTTTTTTTTTTTTTTTTTTTTTTTTTTTTTTACGTTGTGCTGACCATCGTTCTTTAAATGTTTAAATGACGCTATCCCGAGAAGGACACCTAAATTTGAGCCGTAATGGCCTCATCTTCGGCAGGCTCCTCCGGTTTTTTTTTTTCGGTTATTTCTCTGAGTTTTTTTTTTTTTTTTTACGTTGTGCTGACCTTCGTTCTTTAAATGACGCTATCCCGAGAAGGACACATAAAGGCGAGCTGTAATGGCCTCATCTTCGGCAGGCTCCTCCGGTTATTTTTTCGGTTTTTTCTCAGAGTTTTTTTTTTTTTTTTTTTTTTTTTACGTTGTGCTGACCTTCGTTCTTTAAATGACGCTATCCCGAGAAGGACACATAAAGGCGAGCTGTAATGGCCTCATCTTCGGCAGGCTCCTCCGGTTATTTTTTCGGTTATTTCTCTGAGTTTTTTTTTTTTTTTTTTTTTTTTTTTTTTTTTTTTTTTTTTAACGTTGTGCTGACCTTCGTTCTTTAAATGACGCTATCCCGAGAAGGACACATAAAGGCGAGCCGTAATGGCCTCATCTTCGGCAGGCTCCTCCGGTTTTTTTTCGGTTATTTCTCTGAGTTTTTTTTTTTTTTTTTTTTTTTTTTTTTTTTTTTTTTTTTTTTTTTTTTTTTTACGTTGTGCTGACCTTCGTTCTTTAAATGACGCTATCCCGAGAAGGACACATAAAGGCGAGCTGTAATGGCCTCATCTTCGGCAGGCTCCTCCGGTTTTTTTTCGGTTATTTCTCTGAGTTTTTTTTTTTTTTTTTTTTTTTTTTTTTTTTTATTACGTTGTGCTGACCATCGTTCTTTAAATGACGCTATCCCGAGAAGGACACATAAAGGCGAGCCGTAATGGCCTCATCTTCGGCAGGCTCCTCCGGTTTTTTTTCGGTTATTTCTCTGAGTTTTTTTTTTTTTTTTACGTTGTGCTGACCTTCGTTCTTTAAATGACGCTATCCCGAGAAGGACACATAAAGGCGAGCTGTAATGGCCTCATCTTCGGCAGGCTCCTCCGGTTTCTTTTCGGTTATTTCTATGAGTTTTTTTTTTTTTTTTTTTTTTTTACGTTGTGCTGACCTTCGTTCTTTAAATGACGCTATCCCGAGAAGGACACATAAAGGCGAGCCGTAATGGCCTCATCTTCGGCAGGCTCCTCCGGTTTTTTTTTCGATTTTTTCTCAGAGTTTTTTTTTTTTTTTTTTTAAGTTGTGCTGACCTTCGTTCTTTAAATGACGCTATCCCGAGAAGGACACATAAAGGCGAGCTGTAATGGCCTCATCTTCGGCAGGCTCCTCCGGTTTTTTATCGGTTATTTCTCTGAGTTTTTTTTTTTTATTTTTATTTTTATTTTTTTATTTTTTATTTTTTTTTTTTACGTTGTGCTGACCATCGTTCTTTAAATGTTTAAATGACGCTATCCCGAGAAGGACACCTAAATTTGAGCCGTAATGCCCTCATCTTCGGCAGGCTCCTCCGGTTTTTTTTTTTCGGTTATTTCTCTGAGTTTTTTTTTTTTTTTTTTTTTACGTTGTGCTGACCTTCGTTCTTTAAATGACGCTATCCCGAGAAGGACACATAAAGGCGAGCCGTAATGGCCTCATCTTCGGCAGGCTCCTCCGGTTTTTTTTCGGTTTTTCTCAGAGTTTTTTTTTTTTTTTTTTTTTTTTTTTTTTTTTTTTTTTTTTTTTTTTTTTTTTTTTTTTTTTTTTTTTTTTTTACGTTGTGCTGACCTTCGTTCTTTAAATGACGCTATCCCGAGAAGGACACATAAAGGCGAGCCGTAATGTCCTCATCTTCGGCAGGCTCCTCCGGTTTTTTTTCGGTTATTTCTCTGAGTTTTTTTTTTTATTTTTTTTTATTTTTTTATTATTTTTTTTTACGTTGTGCTGACCATCGTTCTTTAAATGTTTAAATGACGCTATCCCGAGAAGGACACCTAAATTTGAGCCGTAATGGCCTCATCTTCCGCAGGCTCCTCCGGTTTTTTTTTTCGGTTATTTCTCTGAGTTTTTTTTTTTTTTTTTTACGTTGTGCTGACCTTCGTTCTTTAAATGACGCTATCCCGAGAAGGACACATAAAGGCGAGCTGTAATGGCCTCATCTTCGGCAGGCTCCTCCGGTTATTTTTTCGGTTTTTTCTCAGAGTTTTTTTTTTTTTTTTTTTTTTTTTTTTTTTTTTTTTTTTTTTTAACGTTGTGCTGACCTTCGTTCTTTAAATGACGCTATCCCGAGAAGGACACATAAAGGCGAGCCGTAATGGCCTCATCTTCGGCAGGATCCTCCGTTTTTTTTTCGATTTTTTCACAGAGTTTTTTTTTTTTTTTCTAAGTTGTGCTGACATTCGTTCTTTAAATGACGCTATCCCGAGAAGGACACATAAAGGCGAGCTATAATGGCCTCATCTTCGGCAGGCTCCTCCGGTTTTTTTTTTTTTTTTACGTTGTGCTGACCATCGTTCTTTAAATGTTTAAATGACGCTATCCCGAGAAGGACACCTAAATTTGAGCCGTAATGGCCTCATCTTCGGCAGGCTCCTCCGGTTTTTTTTTTTTTCGGTTATTTCTCTGAGTTTTTTTTTTTTTTTTTTTTACGTTGTGCTGACCTTCATTCTTTAAATGACGCTATCCCGAGAAGGACACATAAAGGCGAGCTGTAAATGGCCTCATCTTCGGCAGGCTCCTCCGGTTATTTTTTCGGTTTTTTTTTTTTTTTTTTTTTTTTTTTTTTTTTACGTTGTGCTGACCTTCGTTCTTTAAATGAAGCTATCCCGAGAAGGACACATAAAGGCGAGCCGTAATGGCCTCATCTTCGGCAGGCTCCTCCGGTTTTTTTTCGATTTTTTTTCAGAGTTTTTTTTTTTTTTTTTTTTTTTTTTTTTTTTTTTTTTTTTTTTAAGTTGTGCTGACCTTCGTTCTTTAAATGACGCTATCCCGAGAAGGACACATAAAGGCGAGCTGTAATGGCCTCATCTTCGGCAGGCTCCTCCGGTTTTTTTTCGGTTATTTCTTTGAGTTTTTTTTTTTTTTTTTAATTTACGTTGTGCTGACCATCGTTCTTTAAATGTTTAAATGACGCTATCCCGAGAAGGACACCTAAATTTGAGCCGTAATGGCCTCATCTTCGGCAGGCTCCTCCGGTTTTTTTTTTTTCGGTTATTTCTCTGAGTTTTTTTTTTTTTTTTTTTTTTTTTTACGTTGTGCTGACCTTCGTTCTTTAAATGACGCTATCCCGAGAAGGACACATAAAGGCGAGCTGTAATGGCCTCATCTTCGGCAGGCTCCTCCGGTTATTTTTTCGGTTTTTTCTCAGAGTTTTTTTTTTTTTTTTTTTTTTTTTTTTTTTTTTTTTTTTTTTTTTTTTACGTTGTGCTGACCTTCGTTCTTTAAATGACGCTATCCCGAGAAGGACACATAAAGGCGAGCCGTAATGGCCTCATCTTCGGCAGGATCCTCCGGTTTTTTTTTCGATTTTTTCTCAAAGTTTTTTTTTTTTTTTTTTTAAGTTGTGCTGACCTTCGTTCTTTAAATGACGCTATCCCGAGAAGGACACATAAAGGCGAGCTGTAATGGCCTCATCTTCGGCAGGCTCCTCCGGTTTTTTTTCGGTTATTTCTCTGAGTTTTTTATTTTTTTTTTTTTTTTACGTTGTGCTGACCTTCGTTCTTTAAATGACGCTATCCCGAGAAGGACACATAAAGGCGAGCCGTAATGACCTCATCTTCGGCAGGCTCCTCCGGTTTTTTTTTCGATTTTTTCTCAGAGTTTTTTTTTTTTTTTTTTTTTTTTTTTAAGTTGTGCTGACCTTCGTTCTTTAAATGACGCTATCCCGAGAAGGACACATAAAGGCGAGCTGTAATGGCCTCATCTTCGGCAGGCTCCTCCGGTTTTTTTTCGGTTATTTCTCTGAGTTTTTTTTTTTTTTTTATTTTACGTTGTGCTGACCATCGTTCTTTAAATGTTTAAATGACGCTATCCCGAGAAGGACACCTAAATTTGAGCCGTAATGGCCTCATCTTCGGCAGGCTCCTCCGGTTTTTTTTTTTTCGGTTATTTCTCTGAGTTTTTTTTTTTTTTTTTTACGTTGTGCTGACCTTCGTTCTTTAAATGACGCTATCCCGAGAAGGACACATAAAGGCGAGCTGTAATGGCCTCATCTTCGGCAGGCTCCTCCGGTTATTTTTTCGGTTTTTTCTCAGAGTTATTTTTTTTTTTTTTTTTTTTTTTTTTACGTTGTGCTGACCTTCGTTCTTTAAATGACGCTATCCCGAGAAGGACACATAAAGGCGAGCTGTAATGGCCTCATCTTCGGCAGGCTCCTCCGGTTATTTTTTCGGTTATTTCTCTGAGTGTTTTTTTTTTTTTTTTTTTTTTTTTTTTTTTTTTTTTTTTTTTTTTTTTTTTTTTTTTTTTTTTTTTAC
>NC_142435.1:67500000-67502500 GCF_059453495.1 Arachis ipaensis
TTTTTTTTTCGATTTTTTCTCAGAGTTTTTTTTTTTTTTTTTTAAGTTGTGCTGACCTTCGTTCTTTAAATGACGCTATCCCGAGAAGGACACATAAAGGCGAGCTGTAATGGCCTCATCTTCGGCAGGCTCCTCCGGTTTTTTTTCGGTTATTTCTCTGAGTTTTTTTTTTTTTTTTTTTTTTTTTTTTTTTTTTTTTTTTTTTTTTTTTTTTTTTTTACGTTGTGCTGACCATCGTTCTTTAAATGACGCTATCCCGAGAAGGACACATAAAGGCGAGCCGTAATGGCCTCATCTTCGGCAGGCTCCTCCGGTTTTTTTCGGTTATTTCTCTGAGTTTTTTTTTTTTTTTTTTTTTTTTTTTTTTTTTTTTTTTTTTTTACGTTGTGCTGACCATCGTTCTTTAAATGTTTAAATGACGCTATCCCGAGAAGGACACCTAAATTTGAGCCGTAATGGCCTCATCTTCGGCAGGCTCCTCCGGTTTTTTTTTTTCGGTTATTTCTCTGAGTTTTTTTTTTTTTTTTTTACGTTGTGCTGACCTTCGTTCTTTAAATGACGCTATCCCGAGAAGGACACATAAAGGCGAGCTGTAATGGCCTCATCTTCGGCAGGCTCCTCCGGTTATTTTTTCGGTTTTTTCTCAGAGTTTTTTTTTTTTTTTTTTTTTTTTACGTTGTGCTGACCTTCGTTCTTTAAATGACGCTATCCCGAGAAGGACACATAAAGGCGAGCTGTAATGGCCTCATCTTCGGCAGGCTCCTCCGGTTATTTTTTCGGTTATTTCTCTGAGTTTTTTTTTTTTTTTTTTTTTTTTTTTTAACGTTGTGCTGACCTTCGTTCTTTAAATGACGCTATCCCGAGAAGGACACATAAAGGCGAGCCGTAATGGCCTCATCTTCGGCAGGCTCCTCCGGTTTTTTTTCGGTTATTTCTCTGAGTTTTTTTTTTTTTTTTTTTTTTTTTTTTTTTTTTTTTTTACGTTGTGCTGACCTTCGTTCTTTAAATGACGCTATCCCGAGAAGGACACATAAAGGCGAGCTGTAATGGCCTCATCTTCGGCAGGCTCCTCCGGTTTTTTTTTTTTCGGTTATTTCTCTGAGTTTTTTTTTTTTTTTTTTTTTTTTTTTACGTTGTGCTGACCTTCGTTCTTTAAATGACGCTATCCCGAGAAGGACACATAAAGGCGAGCTGTAATGGCCTCATCTTCGGCAGGCTCCTCCGGTTATTTTTTCGGTTTTTTCTCAGAGTTTTTTTTTTTTTTTTTTTTTTTTTTTTTTTTTTTTTTTTTTTTTTTTTTTTTTTTTTACGTTGTGCTGACCTTCGTTCTTTAAATGACGCTATCCCGAGAAGGACACATAAAGGCGAGCCGTAATGGCCTCATCTTCGGCAGGATCCTCCGGTTTTTTTTTCGATTTTTTCTCAAAGTTTTTTTTTTTTTTTTTTAAGTTGTGCTGACCTTCGTTCTTTAAATGACGCTATCCCGAGAAGGACACATAAAGGCGAGCTGTAATGGCCTCATCTTCGGCAGGCTCCTCCGGTTTTTTTTCGGTTATTTCTCTGAGTTTTTTATTTTTTTTTTTTTTTTTACGTTGTGCTGACCTTCGTTCTTTAAATGACGCTATCCCGAGAAGGACACATAAAGGCGAGCCGTAATGACCTCATCTTCGGCAGGCTCCTCCGGTTTTTTTTTCGATTTTTTCTCAGAGTTTTTTTTTTTTTTTTTTTTTTTTTAAGTTGTGCTGACCTTCGTTCTTTAAATGACGCTATCCCGAGAAGGACACATAAAGGCGAGCTGTAATGGCCTCATCTTCGGCAGGCTCCTCCGGTTTTTTTTCGGTTATTTCTCTGAGTTTTTTTTTTTTTTTTTATTTTACGTTGTGCTGACCATCGTTCTTTAAATGTTTAAATGACGCTATCCCGAGAAGGACACCTAAATTTGAGCCGTAATGGCCTCATCTTCGGCAGGCTCCTCCGGTTTTTTTTTTTTCGGTTATTTCTCTGAGTTTTTTTTTTTTTTTTTTTTACGTTGTGCTGACCTTCGTTCTTTAAATGACGCTATCCCGAGAAGGACACATAAAGGCGAGCTGTAATGGCCTCATCTTCGGCAGGCTCCTCCGGTTATTTTTTCGGTTTTTTCTCAGAGTTATTTTTTTTTTTTTTTTTTTTTTTTTTACGTTGTGCTGACCTTCGTTCTTTAAATGACGCTATCCCGAGAAGGACACATAAAGGCGAGCTGTAATGGCCTCATCTTCGGCAGGCTCCTCCGGTTATTTTTTCGGTTATTTCTCTGAGTTTTTTTTTTTTTTTTTTTTTTTTTTTTTTTTTTTTTTTTTTTTTTTTTTTTTTTTTTTTTTTTTTTTTACGTTGTGCTGACCTTCGTTCTTTAAATGACGCTATCCCGAGAAGGACACATAAAGGCGAGCCGTAATGGCCTTATCTTCGGCAGGCTCCTCCGGTTTTTTTTCGGTTATTTCTCTGAGTTTTTTTTTTTTTTTTT
>NC_142435.1:67505000-67512500 GCF_059453495.1 Arachis ipaensis
TTTTTATTTTTTTTTTTTACGTTGTGCTGACCATCGTTCTTTAAATGTTTAAATGACGCTATCCCGAGAAGGACACCTAAATTTGAGCCGTAATGCCCTCATCTTCGGCAGGCTCCTCCGGTTTTTTTTTTTCGGTTATTTCTCTGAGTTTTTTTTTTTTTTTTTTTTTACGTTGTGCTGACCTTCGTTCTTTAAATGACGCTATCCCGAGAAGGACACATAAAGGCGAGCCGTAATGGCCTCATCTTCGGCAGGCTCCTCCGGTTTTTTTTCGGTTTTTCTCAGAGTTTTTTTTTTTTTTTTTTTTTTTTTTTTTTTTTTTTTTTTTTTTTTTTTTTTTTTTTTTTTTTTTTTTTTTTTTTTTTTTTTTTTTTTTTTTACGTTGTGCTGACCTTCGTTCTTTAAATGACGCTATCCCGAGAAGGACACATAAAGGCGAGCCGTAATGTCCTCATCTTCGGCAGGCTCCTCCGGTTTTTTTTCGGTTATTTCTCTGAGTTTTTTTTTTTATTTTTTTTTATTTTTTTATTATTTTTTTTTACGTTGTGCTGACCATCGTTCTTTAAATGTTTAAATGACGCTATCCCGAGAAGGACACCTAAATTTGAGCCGTAATGGCCTCATCTTCCGCAGGCTCCTCCGGTTTTTTTTTTCGGTTATTTCTCTGAGTTTTTTTTTTTTTTTTTTACGTTGTGCTGACCTTCGTTCTTTAAATGACGCTATCCCGAGAAGGACACATAAAGGCGAGCTGTAATGGCCTCATCTTCGGCAGGCTCCTCCGGTTATTTTTTCGGTTTTTTCTCAGAGTTTTTTTTTTTTTTTTTTTTTTTTTTTTTTTTTTTTTTTTTTTTTTTTTTTTTTAACGTTGTGCTGACCTTCGTTCTTTAAATGACGCTATCCCGAGAAGGACACATAAAGGCGAGCCGTAATGGCCTCATCTTCGGCAGGATCCTCCGTTTTTTTTTCGATTTTTTCACAGAGTTTTTTTTTTTTTTTTCTAAGTTGTGCTGACATTCGTTCTTTAAATGACGCTATCCCGAGAAGGACACATAAAGGCGAGCTATAATGGCCTCATCTTCGGCAGGCTCCTCCGGTTTTTTTTTTTTTTTTTACGTTGTGCTGACCATCGTTCTTTAAATGTTTAAATGACGCTATCCCGAGAAGGACACCTAAATTTGAGCCGTAATGGCCTCATCTTCGGCAGGCTCCTCCGGTTTTTTTTTTTCGGTTATTTCTCTGAGTTTTTTTTTTTTTTTTTTACGTTGTGCTGACCTTCATTCTTTAAATGACGCTATCCCGAGAAGGACACATAAAGGCGAGCTGTAAATGGCCTCATCTTCGGCAGGCTCCTCCGGTTATTTTTTCGGTTTTTTTTTTTTTTTTTTTACGTTGTGCTGACCTTCGTTCTTTAAATGAAGCTATCCCGAGAAGGACACATAAAGGCGAGCCGTAATGGCCTCATCTTCGGCAGGCTCCTCCGGTTTTTTTTCGATTTTTTTTCAGAGTTTTTTTTTTTTTTTTTTTTTTTTTTTTTTTTTTTTTTTTAAGTTGTGCTGACCTTCGTTCTTTAAATGACGCTATCCCGAGAAGGACACATAAAGGCGAGCTGTAATGGCCTCATCTTCGGCAGGCTCCTCCGGTTTTTTTTCGGTTATTTCTCTGAGTTTTTTTTTTTTTTTTTATTTTACGTTGTGCTGACCATCGTTCTTTAAATGTTTAAATGACGCTATCCCGAGAAGGACACATAAAGGCGAGCCGTAATGGCCTCATCTTCGGCAGGATCCTCCGGTTTTTTTTTCGATTTTTTCTCAAAGTTTTTTTTTTTTTTTTTAAGTTGTGCTGACCTTCGTTCTTTAAATGACGCTATCCCGAGAAGGACACATAAAGGCGAGCTGTAATGGCCTCATCTTCGGCAGGCTCCTCCGGTTTTTTTTCGGTTATTTCTCTGAGTTTTTTTTTTTTTTTTTTTTTTTTTTTTTTTTTTTTTTTTTTTTTTTTACGTTGTGCTGACCATCGTTCTTTAAATGTTTAAATGACGCTATCCCGAGAAGGACACCTAAATTTGAGCCGTAATGGCCTCATCTTCGGCAGGCTCCTCCGGTTTTTTTTTTTTTTTTTTTACGTTGTGCTGATCTTCGTTCTTTAAATGACGCTATCCCGAGAAGGACACATAAAGGCGAGCCGTAATGACCTCATCTTCGGCAGGCTCCTCCGGTTTTTTTTTCGATTTTTTCTCAGAGTTTTTTTTTTTTTTTTTTTTTTTTTTAAGTTGTGCTGACCTTCGTTCTTTAAATGACGCTATCCCGAGAAGGACACATAAAGGCGAGCTGTAATGGCCTCATCTTCGGCAGGCTCCTCCGGTTTTTTTTCGGTTATTTCTCTGAGTTTTTTTTTTTTTTTTTTATTTTACGTTGTGCTGACCATCGTTCTTTAAATGTTTAAATGACGCTATCCCGAGAAGGACACCTAAATTTGAGCCGTAATGGCCTCATCTTCGGCAGGCTCCTCCGGTTTTTTTTTTTTCGGTTATTTCTCTGAGTTTTTTTTTTTTTTTTTTTTTTTTTTTTTTTTTTTTTTTACGTTGTGCTGACCTTCGTTCTTTAAATGACGCTATCCCGAGAAGGACACATAAAGGCGAGCTGTAATGGCCTCATCTTCGGCAGGCTCCTCCGGTTATTTTTTCGGTTTTTTCTCAGAGTTTTTTTTTTTTTTTTTTTTTTTTTTTTTTTTTACGTTGTGCTGACCTTCGTTCTTTAAATGACGCTATCCCGAGAAGGACACATAAAGGCGAGCCGTAATGGCCTCATCTTCGGCAGGCTCCTCCGGTTTTTTTTTCGATTTTTTCTCAGAGTTTTTTTTTTTTTTTTCTAAGTTGTGCTGACCTTCGTTCTTTAAATGACGCTATCCCGAGAAGGACACATAAAGGCGAGCTGTAATGGCCTCATCTTCGGCAGGCTCCTCCGGTTTTTTTTCGGTTATTTCTCTGTTTTTTTTTTTTTTTTTTTTTTTTTTTTTTTTTTTTTTTTTTTTTTTTTTTTTTTACATTGTGCTGTCCATCGTTCTTTAAATGTTTAAATGACGCTATCCCGAGAAGGACACCTAAATTTGAGCCGTAATGGCCTCATCTTCGGCAGGCTCCTCCGGTTTTTTTTTTTCGGTTATTTCTCTGAGTTTTTTTTTTTTTTTTACGTTGTGCTGACCTTCGTTCTTTAAATGACGCTATCCCGAGAAGGACACATAAAGGCGAGCTGTAATGGCCTCATCTTCGGCAGGCTCCTCCGGTTATTTTTTCGGTTATTTCTCTGAGTTTTTTTTTTTTTTTTTTTTTTTTTTTTTTTTTTTTTTTTTTTTTTTTTTTTTTACGTTGTGCTGTCCTTCGTTCTTTAAATGACGCTATCCCGAGAAGGACACATAAAGGGGAGCCGTAATGGCCTCATCTTCGGCAGGCTCCTCCGGTTTTTTTTCGGTTATTTCTCTGAGTTTTTTTTTTTTTTTTTTTTTTTTTTTTTTTTTTTTTTTTTTTTTTTTTTTTTTTTTACGTTGTGCTGACCTTCGTTCTTTAAATGACGCTATCCCGAGAAGGACACATAAAGGCGAGCTGTAATGGCCTCATCTTCGGCAGGCTCCTCCGGTTTTTTTTTTCGGTTTTTTCTCAGAGTTTTTTATTTTTTTTTTTTTTTTTACGTTGTGCTGACCTTCGTTCTTTAAATGACGCTATCCCGAGAAGGACACATAAAGGCGAGCCGTAATGTCCTCATCTTCGGCAGGCTCCTCCGGTTTTTTTTTCAATTATTTCTCTGAGTTTTTTTTTTCTTTTTTTTTTTTCCGTTGTGCTGACCATCGTTCTTTAAATGACGCTATCCAGAGAAGGACACATAAAGGCGAGCTGTAATGGCCTCATCTTCGGCAGGCTCCTCCGGTTTTTTTGTCGGTTTTTTCTCTGGGTTTTTTTTTTTTTTTTTTTTTTTTACGTTGTGCTGACCTTCGTTCTTTAAATGACGCTATCCCGAGAAGGACACATAAAGGCGAGCTGTAATGGCCTCATCTTCGGCAGGCTCTTCCGGTTTTTTTTTCGATTTTTTCTCAGAGTTTTTTTTTTTTTTTTTTTTTTTTTTTTTTTTTTTTTTTTTTTTTTAAGTTGTGCTGACCTTCGTTCTTTAAATGACGCTATCCCGAGAAGGACACATAAAGGCGAGCTGTAATGGCCTCATCTTCGGCAGGCTCCTCCGGTTTTTTTTCGGTTATTTCTTTGAGTTTTTTTTTTTTTTTTTTTTTATTTTACGTTGTGCTGACCATCGTTCTTTAAATGTTTAAATGACGCTATCTCGAGAAGGACACCTAAATTTGAGCCGTAATGCCCTCATCTTCGGCAGGCTCCTCCGGTTTTTTTTTTTTCGGTTATTTCTCTGAGTTTTTTTTTTTTTTTACGTTGTGCTGACCTTCGTTCTTTAAATGACGCTATCCCGAGAAGGACACAAAAAGGCGAGCTGTAATGGCCTCATCTTCGGCAGGCTCCTCCGGTTATTTTTTCGGTTTTTTCTCAGAGTTTTTTTTTTTTTTTTTTTTTTTTTTTTTTTTTTTTTTTTACGTTGTGCTGACCTTCGTTCTTTAAATGACGCTATCCCGAGAAGGACACATAAAGGCGAGCCGTAATGGCCTCATCTTCGGCAGGCTCTTCCGGTTTTTTTTTCGATTTTTTCTCAGAGTTTTTTTTTTTTTTTTTTTTTTTTTTTTTTTTTTTTTTTTTTTTTTTTTTTTTTAAGTTGTGCTGACCTTCGTTCTTTAAATGACGCTATCCCGAGAAGGACACATAAAGGCGAGCTGTAATGGCCTCATCTTCGGCAGGCTCCTCCGGTTTTTTTTCGGTTATTTCTCTGAGTTTTTTTTTTTTTTTTTTATTTTACGTTGTGCTGACCATCGTTCTTTAAATGTTTAAATGACGCTATCCCGAGAAGGACACCTAAATTTGAGCCGTAATGGCCTCATCTTCGGCAGGCTCCTCCGGTTTTTTTTTTTTCGGTTATTTCTCTGAGTTTTTTTTTTTTTTTTTTTTTTTTTTTTTTTTTTTTTTTTTTACGTTGTGCTGACCTTCGTTCTTTAAATGACGCTATCCCGAGAAGGACACATAAAGGCGAGCTGTAATGGCCTCATCTTCGGCAGGCTCCTCCGGTTATTTTTTCGATTTTTTCTCAGAGTTTTTTTTTTTTTTTTTTTTTTTTTTTTTTTTTTTTTTTACGTTGTGCTGACCTTCGTTCTTTAAATGACGCTATCCCGAGAAGGACACATAAAGGCGAGCCGTAATGGCCTCATCTTCGGCAGGCTCCTCCGGTTTTTTTTTCGATTTTTTCTCAGAGTTTTTTTTTTTTTTTTCTAAGTTGTGCTGACCTTCGTTCTTTAAATGACGCTATCCCGAGAAGGACACATAAAGGCGAGCTGTAATGGCCTCATCTTCGGCAGGCTCCTCCGGTTTTTTTTCGGTTATTTCTCTGTTTTTTTTTTTTTTTTTTTTTTTTTTTTTTTTTTTTTTACGTTGTGCTGTCCATCGTTCTTTAAATGTTTAAATGACGCTATCCCGAGAAGGACACCTAAATTTGAGCCGTAATGGCCTCATCTTCGGCAGGCTCCTCCGGTTTTTTTTTTTCGGTTATTTCTCTGAGTTTTTTTTTTTTTTTTTTTACGTTGTGCTGACCTTCGTTCTTTAAATGACGCTATCCCGAGAAGGACACATAAAGGCGAGCTGTAATGGCCTCATCTTCGGCAGGCTCCTCCGGTTATTTTTTCGGTTATTTCTCTGAGTTTTTTTTTTTTTTTTTTTTTTTTTTTTTTTTTTTTTTTTTACGTTGTGCTGTCCTTCGTTCTTTAAATGACGCTATCCCGAGAAGGACACATAAAGGGGAGCCGTAATGGCCTCATCTTCGGCAGGCTCCTCCGGTTTTTTTTCGGTTATTTCTCTGAGTTTTTTTTTTTTTTTTTTTTTTTTTTTTTTTTTTTTTACGTTGTGCTGACCTTCGTTCTTTAAATGACGCTATCCCGAGAAGGACACATAAAGGCGAGCTGTAATGGCCTCATCTTCGGCAGGCTCCTCCGGTTTTTTTTTTCGGTTTTTTCTCAGAGTTTTTTATTTTTTTTTTTTTTTTTACGTTGTGCTGACCTTCGTTCTTTAAATGACGCTATCCCGAGAAGGACACATAAAGGCGAGCCGTAATGTCCTCATCTTCGGCAGGCTCCTCCGGTTTTTTTTTCAATTATTTCTCTGAGTTTTTTTTTTCTTTTTTTTTTTTTCCGTTGTGCTGACCATCGTTCTTTAAATGACGCTATCCAGAGAAGGACACATAAAGGCGAGCTGTAATGGCCTCATCTTCGGCAGGCTCCTCCGGTTTTTTTGTCGGTTTTTTCTCTGGGTTTTTTTTTTTTTTTTTTTTTTTTTTTACGTTGTGCTGACCTTCGTTCTTTAAATGACGCTATCCCGAGAAGGACACATAAAGGCGAGCTGTAATGGCCTCATCTTCGGCAGGCTCTTCCGGTTTTTTTTTCGATTTTTTCTCAGAGTTTTTTTTTTTTTTTTTTTTTTTTTTTTTTTTTTTTTTTTTTAAGTTGTGCTGACCTTCGTTCTTTAAATGACGCTATCCCGAGAAGGACACATAAAGGCGAGCTGTAATGGCCTCATCTTCGGCAGGCTCCTCCGGTTTTTTTTCGGTTATTTCTCTGAGTTTTTTTTTTTTTTTTTTATTTTACGTTGTGCTGACCATCGTTCTTTAAATGTTTAAATGACGCTATCCCGAGAAGGACACCTAAATTTGAGCCGTAATGGCCTCATCTTCGGCAGGCTCCTCCGGTTTTTTTTTTTTCGGTTATTTCTCTGAGTTTTTTTTTTTTTTTTTTTTTTTTTTTTTTTTTTTTTTTTTTACGTTGTGCTGACCTTCGTTCTTTAAATGACGCTATCCCGAGAAGGACACATAAAGGCGAGCTGTAATGGCCTCATCTTCGGCAGGCTCCTCCGGTTATTTTTTCGATTTTTTCTCAGAGTTTTTTTTTTTTTTTTTTTTTTTTTTTTTTTTTTTTTTTTACGTTGTGCTGACCTTCGTTCTTTAAATGACGCTATCCCGAGAAGGACACATAAAGGCGAGCCGTAATGGCCTCATCTTCGGCAGGCTCCTCCGGTTTTTTTTTCGATTTTTTCTCAGAGTTTTTTTTTTTTTTTTCTAAGTTGTGCTGACCTTCGTTCTTTAAATGACGCTATCCCGAGAAGGACACATAAAGGCGAGCTGTAATGGCCTCATCTTCGGCAGGCTCCTCCGGTTTTTTTTCGGTTATTTCTCTGTTTTTTTTTTTTTTTTTTTTTTTTTTTTTTTTTTTTTTACGTTGTGCTGTCCATCGTTCTTTAAATGTTTAAATGACGCTATCCCGAGAAGGACACCTAAATTTGAGCCGTAATGGCCTCATCTTCGGCAGGCTCCTCCGGTTTTTTTTTTTCGGTTATTTCTCTGAGTTTTTTTTTTT
>NC_142435.1:67525000-67527500 GCF_059453495.1 Arachis ipaensis
TTTTTTTTTTTTTTTTAAGTTGTGCTGACCTTCGTTCTTTAAATGACGCTATCCCGAGAAGGACACATAAAGGCGAGCTGTAATGGCCTCATCTTCGGCAGGCTCCTCCGGTTTTTTATCGGTTATTTCTCTGAGTTTTTTTTTTTATTTTTATTTTTATTTTTTTATTTTTTATTTTTTTTTTTTTACGTTGTGCTGACCATCGTTCTTTAAATGTTTAAATGACGCTATCCCGAGAAGGACACCTAAATTTGAGCCGTAATGCCCTCATCTTCGGCAGGCTCCTCCGGTTTTTTTTTTTCGGTTATTTCTCTGAGTTTTTTTTTTTTTTTTTTTTTACGTTGTGCTGACCTTCGTTCTTTAAATGACGCTATCCCGAGAAGGACACATAAAGGCGAGCCGTAATGGCCTCATCTTCGGCAGGCTCCTCCGGTTTTTTTTCGGTTTTTCTCAGAGTTTTTTTTTTTTTTTTTTTTTTTTTTTTTACGTTGTGCTGACCTTCGTTCTTTAAATGACGCTATCCCGAGAAGGACACATAAAGGCGAGCCGTAATGTCCTCATCTTCGGCAGGCTCCTCCGGTTTTTTTTCGGTTATTTCTCTGAGTTTTTTTTTTATTTTTTTTTATTTTTTTATTATTTTTTTTTACGTTGTGCTGACCATCGTTCTTTAAATGTTTAAATGACGCTATCCCGAGAAGGACACCTAAATTTGAGCCGTAATGGCCTCATCTTCCGCAGGCTCCTCCGGTTTTTTTTTTCGGTTATTTCTCTGAGTTTTTTTTTTTTTTTTTTTACGTTGTGCTGACCTTCGTTCTTTAAATGACGCTATCCCGAGAAGGACACATAAAGGCGAGCTGTAATGGCCTCATCTTCGGCAGGCTCCTCCGGTTATTTTTTCGGTTTTTTCTCAGAGTTTTTTTTTTTTTTTTTTTTTTTTTTTTTTTTTTTTTAACGTTGTGCTGACCTTCGTTCTTTAAATGACGCTATCCCGAGAAGGACACATAAAGGCGAGCCGTAATGGCCTCATCTTCGGTAGGATCCTCCGTTTTTTTTTCGATTTTTTCACAGAGTTTTTTTTTTTTTTTTTCTAAGTTGTGCTGACATTCGTTCTTTAAATGACGCTATCCCGAGAAGGACACATAAAGGCGAGCTATAATGGCCTCATCTTCGGCAGGCTCCTCCGGTTTTTTTTTTTTTTTTTTACGTTGTGCTGACCATCGTTCTTTAAATGTTTAAATGACGCTATCCCGAGAAGGACACCTAAATTTGAGCCGTAATGGCCTCATCTTCGGCAGGCTCCTCCGGTTTTTTTTTTTTCGGTTATTTCTCTGAGTTTTTTTTTTTTTTTTTTTACGTTGTGCTGACCTTCATTCTTTAAATGACGCTATCCCGAGAAGGACACATAAAGGCGAGCTGTAAATGGCCTCATCTTCGGCAGGCTCCTCCGGTTATTTTTTCGGTTTTTTTTTTTTTTTTTTTTTTTTTTTTTTTTTACGTTGTGCTGACCTTCGTTCTTTAAATGAAGCTATCCCGAGAAGGACACATAAAGGCGAGCCGTAATGGCCTCATCTTCGGCAGGCTCCTCCGGTTTTTTTTCGATTTTTTTTCAGAGTTTTTTTTTTTTTTTTTTTTTTTTTTTTTTTTTTTTTTTTTTTTTTTTTTTTTTTAAGTTGTGCTGACCTTCGTTCTTTAAATGACGCTATCCCGAGAAGGACACATAAAGGCGAGCTGTAATGGCCTCATCTTCGGCAGGCTCCTCCGGTTTTTTTTCGGTTATTTCTCTGAGTTTTTTTTTTTTTTTTTATTTTACGTTGTGCTGACCATCGTTCTTTAAATGTTTAAATGACGCTATCCCGAGAAGGACACCTAAATTTGAGCCGTAATGGCCTCATCTTCGGCAGGCTCCTCCGGTTTTTTTTTTTTCGGTTATTTCTCTGAGTTTTTTTTTTTTTTTTTTTTTTTTTTTTTTTTTTTACGTTGTGCTGACCTTCGTTCTTTAAATGACGCTATCCCGAGAAGGACACATAAAGGCGAGCTGTAATGGCCTCATCTTCGGCAGGCTCCTCCGGTTATTTTTTCGGTTTTTTCTCAGAGTTTTTTTTTTTTTTTTTTTTTTTTTTTTTTTTTTTTTTTTTTTTTTTTTTTTTTACGTTGTGCTGACCTTCGTTCTTTAAATGACGCTATCCCGAGAAGGACACATAAAGGCGAGCCGTAATGGCCTCATCTTCGGCAGGATCCTCCGGTTTTTTTTTCGATTTTTTCTCAAAGTTTTTTTTTTTTTTTTTTAAGTTGTGCTGACCTTCGTTCTTTAAATGACGCTATCCCGAGAAGGACACATAAAGGCGAGCTGTAATGGCCTCATCTTCGGCAGGCTCCTCCGGTTTTTTTTCGGTTATTTCTCTGAGTTTTTTTTTTTTTTTTTTTTTTTTTTTTTTTTTTTTTTTTTTTTTTTTTTTTTTTTTTTTTTTTTTTTTTTTTTTTACGTTGTGCTGACCATCGT
>NC_142435.1:67540000-67542500 GCF_059453495.1 Arachis ipaensis
TTTTTTTTTCGATTTTTTCTCAGAGTTTTTTTTTTTTTTTTTTTTTAAGTTGTGCTGACCTTCGTTCTTTAAATGACGCTATCCCGAGAAGGACACATAAAGGCGAGCTGTAATGGCCTCATCTTCGGCAGGCTCCTCCGGTTTTTTATCGGTTATTTCTCTGAGTTTTTTTTTTTATTTTTATTTTTATTTTTTTATTTTTTATTTTTTTTTTTTTACGTTGTGCTGACCATCGTTCTTTAAATGTTTAAATGACGCTATCCCGAGAAGGACACCTAAATTTGAGCCGTAATGCCCTCATCTTCGGCAGGCTCCTCCGGTTTTTTTTTTTCGGTTATTTCTCTGAGTTTTTTTTTTTTTTTTTTTTTACGTTGTGCTGACCTTCGTTCTTTAAATGACGCTATCCCGAGAAGGACACATAAAGGCGAGCCGTAATGGCCTCATCTTCGGCAGGCTCCTCCGGTTTTTTTTCGGTTTTTCTCAGAGTTTTTTTTTTTTTTTTTTTTTTTTTTTTTTACGTTGTGCTGACCTTCGTTCTTTAAATGACGCTATCCCGAGAAGGACACATAAAGGCGAGCCGTAATGTCCTCATCTTCGGCAGGCTCCTCCGGTTTTTTTTCGGTTATTTCTCTGAGTTTTTTTTTTTATTTTTTTTTATTTTTTTATTATTTTTTTTTACGTTGTGCTGACCATCGTTCTTTAAATGTTTAAATGACGCTATCCCGAGAAGGACACCTAAATTTGAGCCGTAATGGCCTCATCTTCCGCAGGCTCCTCCGGTTTTTTTTTTCGGTTATTTCTCTGAGTTTTTTTTTTTTTTTTTACGTTGTGCTGACCTTCGTTCTTTAAATGACGCTATCCCGAGAAGGACACATAAAGGCGAGCTGTAATGGCCTCATCTTCGGCAGGCTCCTCCGGTTATTTTTTCGGTTTTTTCTCAGAGTTTTTTTTTTTTTTTTTTTTTTTTTTTTTTTTTTTTTAACGTTGTGCTGACCTTCGTTCTTTAAATGACGCTATCCCGAGAAGGACACATAAAGGCGAGCCGTAATGGCCTCATCTTCGGCAGGATCCTCCGTTTTTTTTTCGATTTTTTCACAGAGTTTTTTTTTTTTTTTTCTAAGTTGTGCTGACATTCGTTCTTTAAATGACGCTATCCCGAGAAGGACACATAAAGGCGAGCTATAATGGCCTCATCTTCGGCAGGCTCCTCCGGTTTTTTTTTTTTTTTTTTACGTTGTGCTGACCATCGTTCTTTAAATGTTTAAATGACGCTATCCCGAGAAGGACACCTAAATTTGAGCCGTAATGGCCTCATCTTCGGCAGGCTCCTCCGGTTTTTTTTTTTTCGGTTATTTCTCTGAGTTTTTTTTTTTTTTTTTTTACGTTGTGCTGACCTTCATTCTTTAAATGACGCTATCCCGAGAAGGACACATAAAGGCGAGCTGTAAATGGCCTCATCTTCGGCAGGCTCCTCCGGTTATTTTTTCGGTTTTTTTTTTTTTTTTTTTTTTTTTTTTTTTTTTTACGTTGTGCTGACCTTCGTTCTTTAAATGAAGCTATCCCGAGAAGGACACATAAAGGCGAGCCGTAATGGCCTCATCTTCGGCAGGCTCCTCCGGTTTTTTTTCGATTTTTTTTCAGAGTTTTTTTTTTTTTTTTTTTTTTTTTTTTTTTTTTTTTTTTTTTTTTTAAGTTGTGCTGACCTTCGTTCTTTAAATGACGCTATCCCGAGAAGGACACATAAAGGCGAGCTGTAATGGCCTCATCTTCGGCAGGCTCCTCCGGTTTTTTTTCGGTTATTTCTCTGAGTTTTTTTTTTTTTTTTATTTTACGTTGTGCTGACCATCGTTCTTTAAATGTTTAAATGACGCTATCCCGAGAAGGACACCTAAATTTGAGCCGTAATGGCCTCATCTTCGGCAGGCTCCTCCGGTTTTTTTTTTTTCGGTTATTTCTCTGAGTTTTTTTTTTTTTTTTTTTTTTTTTTTTTTTTTTTTTTACGTTGTGCTGACCTTCGTTCTTTAAATGACGCTATCCCGAGAAGGACACATAAAGGCGAGCTGTAATGGCCTCATCTTCGGCAGGCTCCTCCGGTTATTTTTTCGGTTTTTTCTCAGAGTTTTTTTTTTTTTTTTTTTTTTTTTTTTTTTACGTTGTGCTGACCTTCGTTCTTTAAATGACGCTATCCCGAGAAGGACACATAAAGGCGAGCCGTAATGGCCTCATCTTCGGCAGGATCCTCCGGTTTTTTTTTCGATTTTTTCTCAAAGTTTTTTTTTTTTTTTTTTTAAGTTGTGCTGACCTTCGTTCTTTAAATGACGCTATCCCGAGAAGGACACATAAAGGCGAGCTGTAATGGCCTCATCTTCGGCAGGCTCCTCCGGTTTTTTTTCGGTTATTTCTCTGAGTTTTTTTTTTTTTTTTTTTTTTTTTTTTTTTTTTTTTTTTTTTTTTTTTTTTTTTTTTTTTACGTTGTGCTGACCATCGTTCTTTAAATGTT
>NC_142435.1:67555000-67560000 GCF_059453495.1 Arachis ipaensis
CCTCCGGTTTTTTTTCGGTTATTTCTCTGAGTTTTTTTTTTTTTTTTTTTTTTTTTTTTTTTTTTTTTTTTTTTTTTTTTTACGTTGTGCTGACCTTCGTTCTTTAAATGACGCTATCCCGAGAAGGACACATAAAGGCGAGCTGTAATGGCCTCATCTTCGGCAGGCTCCTCCGGTTATTTTTTCGGTTTTTTCTCAGAGTTTTTTTTTTTTTTTTTTTTTTTTTTTTTTTTTTTTTTTTTTTTTTTTTTTTTTTTTTTTTTTTTTTTTTTTTTTACGTTGTGCTGACCTTCGTTCTTTAAATGACGCTATCCCGAGAAGGACACATAAAGGCGAGCTGTAATGGCCTCATCTTCGGCAGGCTCCTCCGGTTATTTTTTCGGTTATTTCTCTGAGTTTTTTTTTTTTTTTTTTTTTTTTTTTTTTTTTTTTTTTTTTTTTTTACGTTGTGCTGACCTTCGTTCTTTAAATGACGCTATCCCGAGAAGGACACATAAAGGCGAGCCGTAATGGCCTCATCTTCGGCAGGCTCCTCCGGTTTTTTTTCGGTTATTTCTCTGAGTTTTTTTTTTTTTTTTTTTTTTTTTTTTTTTTTTTTTTTTTTTTTTTTTTTTTTTTTACGTTGTGCTGACCTTCGTTCTTTAAATGACGCTATCCCGAGAAGGACACATAAAGGCGAGCTGTAATGGCCTCATCTTCGGCAGGCTCCTCCGGTTTTTTTTTTCGGTTTTTTCTCAGAGTTTTTTATTTTTTTTTTTTTTTTTACGTTGTGCTGACCTTCGTTCTTTAAATGACGCTATCCCGAGAAGGACACATAAAGGCGAGCCGTAATGTCCTCATCTTCGGCAGGCTCCTCCGGTTTTTTTTTCAATTATTTCTCTGAGTTTTTTTTTTCTTTTTTTTTTTTCCGTTGTGCTGACCATCGTTCTTTAAATGACGCTATCCAGAGAAGGACACATAAAGGCGAGCTGTAATGGCCTCATCTTCGGCAGGCTCCTCCGGTTTTTTTGTCGGTTTTTTCTCTGGGTTTTTTTTTTTTTTTTTTTTTTTTTTTTACGTTGTGCTGACCTTCGTTCTTTAAATGACGCTATCCCGAGAAGGACACATAAAGGCGAGCCGTAATGGCCTCATCTTCGGCAGGCTCTTCCGGTTTTTTTTTCGATTTTTTCTCAGAGTTTTTTTTTTTTTTTTTTTTTTAAGTTGTGCTGACCTTCGTTCTTTAAATGACGCTATCCCGAGAAGGACACATAAA
Source organism: Arachis ipaensis (assembly GCF_059453495.1). Taxonomy (NCBI): domain Eukaryota; kingdom Viridiplantae; phylum Streptophyta; class Magnoliopsida; order Fabales; family Fabaceae; genus Arachis; species Arachis ipaensis. The sequence continues at coordinate 67,556,253 of NC_142435.1, forward strand.
GGCGAGCTGTAATGGCCTCATCTTCGGCAGGCTCCTCCGGTTTTTTTTCGGTTATTTCTTTGAGTTTTTTTTTTTTTTTTTTTTTTTTTTTTTTTTTTTTTTTTTTTTTTTTTTTTTTTTTTTTTTTTTTTACGTTGTGCTGACCATCGTTCTTTAAATGTTTAAATGACGCTATCCCGAGAAGGACACCTAAATTTGAGCCGTAATGCCCTCATCTTCGGCAGGCTCCTCCGGTTTTTTTTTTTTCGGTTATTTCTCTGAGTTTTTTTTTTTTTTTTTTACGTTGTGCTGACCTTCGTTCTTTAAATGACGCTATCCCGAGAAGGACACAAAAAGGCGAGCTGTAATGGCCTCATCTTCGGCAGGCTCCTCCGGTTATTTTTTCGGTTTTTTCTCATAGTTTTTTTTTTTTTTTTTTTTTTTTTTTTTTTTTTTACGTTGTGCTGAACTTCGTTCTTTAAATGACGCTATCCCGAGAAGGACACATAAAGGCGAGCCGTAATGGCCTCATCTTCGGCAGGCTCCTCCGGTTTTTTTTCGGTTATTTCTCTGAGTTTTTTCTTTTTTTTTTTTTTTTTTTTTTTTTTTTTTTTTTTTTTTTTTTTTTTTTTTTACGTTGTGCTGACCTTCGTTCTTTAAATGACGCTATCCCGAGAAGGACACATAAAGGCGAGCTGTAATGGCCTCATCTTCGGCAGGCTCCTCCGGTTTTTTTTTTCGGTTTTTTCTCAGAGTTTTTTATTTTTTTATTTTTTTTTACGTTGTGCTGACCTTCGTTCTTAAAATGACGCTATCCCGAGAAGGACACATAAAGGCGAGCCGTAATGTCCTCATCTTCGGCAGGCTCCTCCGGTTTTTTTTTCAATTATTTCTCTGAGTTTTTTTTTTCTTTTTTTTTTTTCCGTTGTGCTGACCATCGTTCTTTAAATGACGCTATCCAGAGAAGGACACATAAAGGCGAGCTGTAATGGCCTCATCTTCGGCAGGCTCCTCCGGTTTTTTTGTCGGTTTTTTCTCTGGGTTTTTTTTTTTTTTTTTTTTTTTTTTTTTTTTTACGTTGTGCTGACCTTCGTTCTTTAAATGACGCTATCCCGAGAAGGACACATAAAGGCGAGCCGTAATGGCCTCATCTTCGGCAGGCTCTTCCGGTTTTTTTTTCGATTTTTTCTCAGAGTTTTTTTTTTTTTTTTTTTTTTTTTTTTTAAGTTGTGCTGACCTTCGTTCTTTAAATGACGCTATCCCGAGAAGGACACATAAAGGCGAGCTGTAATGGCCTCATCTTCGGCAGGCTCCTCCGGTTTTTTTTCGGTTATTTCTTTGAGTTTTTTTTTTTTTTTTTTTTTTACGTTGTGCTGACCATCGTTCTTTAAATGTTTAAATGACGCTATCCCGAGAAGGACACCTAAATTTGAGCCGTAATGCCCTCATCTTCGGCAGGCTCCTCCGGTTTTTTTTTTTTCGGTTATTTCTCTGAGTTTTTTTTTTTTTTTTACGTTGTGCTGACCTTCGTTCTTTAAATGACGCTATCCCGAGAAGGACACAAAAATGCGAGCTGTAATGGCCTCATCTTCGGCAGGCTCCTCCGGTTATTTTTTCGGTTTTTTCTCAGAGTTTTTTTTTTTTTTTTTTTTTTATTACGTTGTGCTGAACTTCGTTCTTTAAATGACGCTATCCCGAGAAGGACACATAAAGGCGAGCCGTAATGGCCTCATCTTCGGCAGGCTCCTCCGGTTTTTTTTCGGTTTTTCTCAGAGTTTTTTTTTTTTTTTTTTTTTTTTTTTTTTTTTTTTTTTTTTTTTTTTTTTACGTTGTGCTGACCTTCGTTCTTTAAATGACGCTATCCCAAGAAGGACACATAAAGGCGAGCCGTAATGTCCTCATCTTCGGCAGGCTCCTCCGGTTTTTTTTTTTCGGTTATTTCTCTGAGTTTTTTTTTTATTTTTTTTATTTTTTATTTTTTTACGTTGTGCTGACCATCGTTCTTTAAATGTTTAAATGACGCTATCCCGAGAAGGACACCTAAATTTGAGCCGTAATGGCCTCATCTTCGGCAGGCTCCTCCGGTTTTTTTTTCGATTTTTTCTCAGAGTTTTTTTTTTTCTAAGTTGTGCTGACCTTCGTTCTTTAAATGACGCTATCCCGAGAAGGACACATAAAGGCGAGCTGTAATGGCCTCATCTTCGGCAGGCTCCTCCGGTTTTTTTTCGGTTATTTCTCTGAGTTTTTTTTTTTTTTTTTTTTTTTTTTTTTTTTTTTTTTTTTTACGTTGTGCTGACCATCGTTCTTTAAATGACGCTATCCCGAGAAGGACACATAAAGGCGAGCCGTAATGGCCTCATCTTCGGCAGGCTCCTCCGGTTTTTTTTCGGTTATTTCTCTGAGTTTTTTTTTTTTTTTTTTTTTTTTTTTTTTTTTTTTTTTTTTTTTTTTTTTTTTTTTTACGTTGTGCTGACCTTCGTTCTTTAAATGACGCTATCCCGAGAAGGACACATAAAGGCGAGCTGTAACGGCCTCATCTTCGGCAGGCTCCTCCGGTTTCTTTTCGGTTATTTCTATGAGTTTTTTTTTTTTTTTTTTTTTACGTTGTGCTGACCTTCGTTCTTTAAATGACGCTATCCCGAGAAGGACACATAAAGGCGAGCCGTAATGGCCTCATCTTCGGCAGGCTCCTCCGGTTTTTTTTTTCGATTTTTTCTCAGAGTTTTTTTTTTTTTTTTTAAGTTGTGCTGACCTTCGTTCTTTAAATGACGCTATCCCGAGAAGGACACATAAAGGCGAGCTGTAATGGCCTCATCTTCGGCAGGCTCCTCCGGTTTTTTATCGGTTATTTCTCTGAGTTTTTTTTTTTTTTATTTTTATTTTTTTTATTTTTTTTTATTTTTATTTTTATTTTTTTTTTACGTTGTGCTGACCATCGTTCTTTAAATGTTTAAATGACGCTATCCCGAGAAGGACACCTAAATTTGAGCCGTAATGCCCTCATCTTCGGCAGGCTCCTCCGGTTTTTTTTTTCGGTTATTTCTCTGAGTTTTTTTTTTTTTTTTTTTTTTACGTTGTGCTGACCTTCGTTCTTTAAATGACGCTATCCCGAGAAGGACACATAAAGGCGAGCCGTAATGGCCTCATCTTCGGCAGGCTCCTCCGGTTTTTTTTCGGTTATTTCTCTGAGTTTTTTTTTTTTTTTTTTTTTTTTTTTTTTTTTTTTTTTTTTACGTTGTGCTGACCTTCGTTCTTTAAATGACGCTATCCCGAGAAGGACACATAAAGGCGAGCTGTAACGGCCTCATCTTTGGCAGGCTCCTCCGGTTTCTTTTCGGTTATTTCTATGAGTTTTTTTTTTTTTTTTTTTTTTACGTTGTGCTGACCTTCGTTCTTTAAATGACGCTATCCCGAGAAGGACACATAAAGGCGAGCCGTAATGGCCTCATCTTCGGCAGGCTCCTCCGGTTTTTTTTTTCGATTTTTTCTCAGAGTTTTTTTTTTTTTTTTTTAAGTTGTGCTGACCTTCGTTCTTTAAATGACGCTATCCCGAGAAGGACACATAAAGGCGAGCTGTAATGGCCTCATCTTCGGCAGGCTCCTCCGGTTTTTTATCGGTTATTTCTCTGAGTTTTTTTTTTTTTTATTTTTATTTTTTTTATTTTTTTTTTATTTTTATTTTTTTTTTTTTTTTTACGTTGTGCTGACCATCGTTCTTTAAATGTTTAAATGACGCTATCCCGAGAAGGACACCTAAATTTGAGCCGTA
>NC_142435.1:67570000-67577500 GCF_059453495.1 Arachis ipaensis
TTTCTCTGGGTTTTTTTTTTTTTTTTTTTTTTTTTTTTACGTTGTGCTGACCTTCGTTCTTTAAATGACGCTATCCCGAGAAGGACACATAAAGGCGAGCCGTAATGGCCTCATCTTCGGCAGGCTCTTCCGGTTTTTTTTTCGATTTTTTCTCAGAGTTTTTTTTTTTTTTTTTTTTTTAAGTTGTGCTGACCTTCGTTCTTTAAATGACGCTATCCCGAGAAGGACACATAAAGGCGAGCTGTAATGGCCTCATCTTCGGCAGGCTCCTCCGGTTTTTTTTCGGTTATTTCTTTGAGTTTTTTTTTTTTTTTTTTTTTTTTTTTTTTTTTTTTTTTTTTTTTTTTTTACGTTGTGCTGACCATCGTTCTTTAAATGTTTAAATGACGCTATCCCGAGAAGGACACCTAAATTTGAGCCGTAATGCCCTCATCTTCGGCAGGCTCCTCCGGTTTTTTTTTTTTCGGTTATTTCTCTGAGTTTTTTTTTTTTTTTTTTACGTTGTGCTGACCTTCGTTCTTTAAATGACGCTATCCCGAGAAGGACACAAAAAGGCGAGCTGTAATGGCCTCATCTTCGGCAGGCTCCTCCGGTTATTTTTTCGGTTTTTTCTCATAGTTTTTTTTTTTTTTTTTTTTTTTTTTTTTTTTTTTTTTTTTTTTTTTTTTTTTTTTTTTTTTTTTTTACGTTGTGCTGAACTTCGTTCTTTAAATGACGCTATCCCGAGAAGGACACATAAAGGCGAGCTGTAATGGCCTCATCTTCGGCAGGCTCCTCCGGTTTTTTTTCGGTTATTTCTCTGAGTTTTTTTTTACGTTGTGCTGACCATCGTTCTTTAAATGTTTAAATGACGCTATCCCGAGAAGGACACCTAAATTTGAGCCGTAATGGCCTCATCTTCGGCAGGCTCCTCCGGTTTTTTTTTTTTTTTTTTTACGTTGTGCTGATCTTCGTTCTTTAAATGACGCTATCCCGAGAAGGACACATAAAGGCGAGCTGTAATGGCCTCATCTTCGGCAGGCTCCTCCGGTTTTTTTTCGGTTATTTCTCTGAGTTTTTTTTTACGTTGTGCTGACCATCGTTCTTTAAATGTTTAAATGACGCTATCCCGAGAAGGACACCTAAATTTGAGCCGTAATGGCCTCATCTTCGGCAGGCTCCTCCGGTTTTTTTTTTTTTTTTTTTACGTTGTGCTGATCTTCGTTCTTTAAATGACGCTATCCCGAGAAGGACACATAAAGGCGAGCTGTAATGGCCTCATCTTCGGCAGGCTCCTCCGGTTATTTTTTCGGTTTTTTTTTCAATTATTTCTCTGAGTTTTTTTTTTCTTTTTTTTTTTTCCGTTGTGCTGACCATCGTTCTTTAAATGACGCTATCCAGAGAAGGACACATAAAGGCGAGCTGTAATGGCCTCATCTTCGGCAGGCTCCTCCGGTTTTTTTGTCGGTTTTTTCTCTGGGTTTTTTTTTTTTTTTTTTTTTTTTTTTTTTACGTTGTGCTGACCTTCGTTCTTTAAATGACGCTATCCCGAGAAGGACACATAAAGGCGAGCCGTAATGGCCTCATCTTCGGCAGGCTCTTCCGGTTTTTTTTTCGATTTTTTCTCAGAGTTTTTTTTTTTTTTTTTTTTTTTTTTAAGTTGTGCTGACCTTCGTTCTTTAAATGACGCTATCCCGAGAAGGACACATAAAGGCGAGCTGTAATGGCCTCATCTTCGGCAGGCTCCTCCGGTTTTTTTTCGGTTATTTCTTTGAGTTTTTTTTTTTTTTTTTTTTTTTACGTTGTGCTGACCATCGTTCTTTAAATGTTTAAATGACGCTATCCCGAGAAGGACACCTAAATTTGAGCCGTAATGCCCTCATCTTCGGCAGGCTCCTCCGGTTTTTTTTTTTTCGGTTATTTCTCTGAGTTTTTTTTTTTTTTTTACGTTGTGCTGACCTTCGTTCTTTAAATGACGCTATCCCGAGAAGGACACAAAAATGCGAGCTGTAATGGCCTCATCTTCGGCAGGCTCCTCCGGTTATTTTTTCGGTTTTTTCTCAGAGTTTTTTTTTTTTTTTTTTTTTTTTTTTATTACGTTGTGCTGAACTTCGTTCTTTAAATGACGCTATCCCGAGAAGGACACATAAAGGCGAGCCGTAATGGCCTCATCTTCGGCAGGCTCCTCCGGTTTTTTTTCGGTTTTTCTCAGAGTTTTTTTTTTTTTTTTTTTTTTTTTACGTTGTGCTGACCTTCGTTCTTTAAATGACGCTATCCCAAGAAGGACACATAAAGGCGAGCCGTAATGTCCTCATCTTCGGCAGGCTCCTCCGGTTTTTTTTTTTCGGTTATTTCTCTGAGTTTTTTTTTTTTATTTTTTTTATTTTTTATTTTTTTACGTTGTGCTGACCATCGTTCTTTAAATGTTTAAATGACGCTATCCCGAGAAGGACACCTAAATTTGAGCCGTAATGGCCTCATCTTCGGCAGGCTCCTCCGGTTTTTTTTTCGATTTTTTCTCAGAGTTTTTTTTTTTCTAAGTTGTGCTGACCTTCGTTCTTTAAATGACGCTATCCCGAGAAGGACACATAAAGGCGAGCTGTAATGGCCTCATCTTCGGCAGGCTCCTCCGGTTTTTTTCGGTTATTTCTCTGAGTTTTTTTTTTTTTTTTTTTTTTTTTTTTTTATTTTTTACGTTGTGCTGACCATCGTTCTTTAAATGACGCTATCCCGAGAAGGACACATAAAGGCGAGCCGTAATGGCCTCATCTTCGGCAGGCTCCTCCGGTTTTTTTTCGGTTATTTCTCTGAGTTTTTTTTTTTTTTTTTTTTTTTTTTTTTTTTTTTTTTTTTTTTTTTTTTTACGTTGTGCTGACCTTCGTTCTTTAAATGACGCTATCCCGAGAAGGACACATAAAGGCGAGCTGTAACGGCCTCATCTTCGGCAGGCTCCTCCGGTTTCTTTTCGGTTATTTCTATGAGTTTTTTTTTTTTTTTTTTTTACGTTGTGCTGACCTTCGTTCTTTAAATGACGCTATCCCGAGAAGGACACATAAAGGCGAGCCGTAATGGCCTCATCTTCGGCAGGCTCCTCCGGTTTTTTTTTTCGATTTTTTCTCAGAGTTTTTTTTTTTTTTTTTAAGTTGTGCTGACCTTCGTTCTTTAAATGACGCTATCCCGAGAAGGACACATAAAGGCGAGCTGTAATGGCCTCATCTTCGGCAGGCTCCTCCGGTTTTTTATCGGTTATTTCTCTGAGTTTTTTTTTTTTTTATTTTTATTTTTTTTATTTTTTTTTATTTTTATTTTTATTTTTTTTTTACGTTGTGCTGACCATCGTTCTTTAAATGTTTAAATGACGCTATCCCGAGAAGGACACCTAAATTTGAGCCGTAATGCCCTCATCTTCGGCAGGCTCCTCCGGTTTTTTTTTTCGGTTATTTCTCTGAGTTTTTTTTTTTTTTTTTTTTTACGTTGTGCTGACCTTCGTTCTTTAAATGACGCTATCCCGAGAAGGACACATAAAGGCGAGCCGTAATGGCCTCATCTTCGGCAGGCTCCTCCGGTTTTTTTTCGGTTATTTCTCTGAGTTTTTTTTTTTTTTTTTTTTTTTTTTTTTTTTTTTTTACGTTGTGCTGACCTTCGTTCTTTAAATGACGCTATCCCGAGAAGGACACATAAAGGCGAGCTGTAACGGCCTCATCTTTGGCAGGCTCCTCCGGTTTCTTTTCGGTTATTTCTATGAGTTTTTTTTTTTTTTTTTTTTTTTACGTTGTGCTGACCTTCGTTCTTTAAATGACGCTATCCCGAGAAGGACACATAAAGGCGAGCCGTAATGGCCTCATCTTCGGCAGGCTCCTCCGGTTTTTTTTTTCGATTTTTTCTCAGAGTTTTTTTTTTTTTTTTTAAGTTGTGCTGACCTTCGTTCTTTAAATGACGCTATCCCGAGAAGGACACATAAAGGCGAGCTGTAATGGCCTCATCTTCGGCAGGCTCCTCCGGTTTTTTATCGGTTATTTCTCTGAGTTTTTTTTTTTTTTATTTTTATTTTTTTTATTTTTTTTTTATTTTTATTTTTTTTTTTTTTTACGTTGTGCTGACCATCGTTCTTTAAATGTTTAAATGACGCTATCCCGAGAAGGACACCTAAATTTGAGCCGTAATGCCCTCATCTTCGGCAGGCTCCTCCGGTTTTTTTTTTTCGGTTATTTCTCTGAGTTTTTTTTTTTTTTTTTTTTTTTACGTTGTGCTGACCTTCGTTCTTTAAATGACGCTATCCCGAGAAGGACACATAAAGGCGAGCCGTAATGGCCTCATCTTCGGCAGGCTCCTCCGGTTTTTTTTCGGTTTTTCTCAGAGTTTTTTTTTTTTTTTTTTTTTTTTTTTTTTTTTTTTTTTTTTTTTTTTTTTTTTTTTTTTTTTACGTTGTGCTGACCTTCGTTCTTTAAATGACGCTATCCCGAGAAGGACACATAAAGGCGAGCTGTAATGGCCTCATCTTCGGCAGGCTCCTCCGGTTTTTTTTTTCGGTTTTTTCTCAGAGTTTTTTATTTTTTTATTTTTTTTTACGTTGTGCTGACCTTCGTTCTTAAAATGACGCTATCCCGAGAAGGACACATAAAGGCGAGCCGTAATGTCCTCATCTTCGGCAGGCTCCTCCGGTTTTTTTTTCAATTATTTCTCTGAGTTTTTTTTTTCTTTTTTTTTTTTCCGTTGTGCTGACCATCGTTCTTTAAATGACGCTATCCAGAGAAGGACACATAAAGGCGAGCTGTAATGGCCTCATCTTCGGCAGGCTCCTCCGGTTTTTTTGTCGGTTTTTTCTCTGGGTTTTTTTTTTTTTTTTTTTTTTTTTTTTTTTTACGTTGTGCTGACCTTCGTTCTTTAAATGACGCTATCCCGAGAAGGACACATAAAGGCGAGCCGTAATGGCCTCATCTTCGGCAGGCTCTTCCGGTTTTTTTTTCGATTTTTTCTCAGAGTTTTTTTTTTTTTTTTTTTTTTTTTTTTAAGTTGTGCTGACCTTCGTTCTTTAAATGACGCTATCCCGAGAAGGACACATAAAGGCGAGCTGTAATGGCCTCATCTTCGGCAGGCTCCTCCGGTTTTTTTTCGGTTATTTCTTTGAGTTTTTTTTTTTTTTTTTTTTTTTACGTTGTGCTGACCATCGTTCTTTAAATGTTTAAATGACGCTATCCCGAGAAGGACACCTAAATTTGAGCCGTAATGCCCTCATCTTCGGCAGGCTCCTCCGGTTTTTTTTTTTTCGGTTATTTCTCTGAGTTTTTTTTTTTTTTTTACGTTGTGCTGACCTTCGTTCTTTAAATGACGCTATCCCGAGAAGGACACAAAAATGCGAGCTGTAATGGCCTCATCTTCGGCAGGCTCCTCCGGTTATTTTTTCGGTTTTTTCTCAGAGTTTTTTTTTTTTTTTTTTTTTTATTACGTTGTGCTGAACTTCGTTCTTTAAATGACGCTATCCCGAGAAGGACACATAAAGGCGAGCCGTAATGGCCTCATCTTCGGCAGGCTCCTCCGGTTTTTTTTCGGTTTTTCTCAGAGTTTTTTTTTTTTTTTTTTTTTTTTTTTTTTTTTTTTTTTTTTTTTTTTTTTACGTTGTGCTGACCTTCGTTCTTTAAATGACGCTATCCCAAGAAGGACACATAAAGGCGAGCCGTAATGTCCTCATCTTCGGCAGGCTCCTCCGGTTTTTTTTTTTCGGTTATTTCTCTGAGTTTTTTTTTTTTATTTTTTTTATTTTTTATTTTTTTACGTTGTGCTGACCATCGTTCTTTAAATGTTTAAATGACGCTATCCCGAGAAGGACACCTAAATTTGAGCCGTAATGGCCTCATCTTCGGCAGGCTCCTCCGGTTTTTTTTTCGATTTTTTCTCAGAGTTTTTTTTTTTCTAAGTTGTGCTGACCTTCGTTCTTTAAATGACGCTATCCCGAGAAGGACACATAAAGGCGAGCTGTAATGGCCTCATCTTCGGCAGGCTCCTCCGGTTTTTTTTCGGTTATTTCTCTGAGTTTTTTTTTTTTTTTTTTTTTTTTTTTTTTTTATTTTTTACGTTGTGCTGACCATCGTTCTTTAAATGACGCTATCCCGAGAAGGACACATAAAGGCGAGCCGTAATGGCCTCATCTTCGGCAGGCTCCTCCGGTTTTTTTTCGGTTATTTCTCTGAGTTTTTTTTTTTTTTTTTTTTTTTTTTTTTTTTTTTTTTTTTTTTTTTTTTTTTTTTTTTTTTTTTTTTTTTTTTACGTTGTGCTGACCTTCGTTCTTTAAATGACGCTATCCCGAGAAGGACACATAAAGGCGAGCTGTAACGGCCTCATCTTCGGCAGGCTCCTCCGGTTTCTTTTCGGTTATTTCTATGAGTTTTTTTTTTTTTTTTTTTTACGTTGTGCTGACCTTCGTTCTTTAAATGACGCTATCCCGAGAAGGACACATAAAGGCGAGCCGTAATGGCCTCATCTTCGGCAGGCTCCTCCGGTTTTTTTTTTCGATTTTTTCTCAGAGTTTTTTTTTTTTTTTTAAGTTGTGCTGACCTTCGTTCTTTAAATGACGCTATCCCGAGAAGGACACATAAAGGCGAGCTGTAATGGCCTCATCTTCGGCAGGCTCCTCCGGTTTTTTATCGGTTATTTCTCTGAGTTTTTTTTTTTTTATTTTTATTTTTTTTATTTTTTTTTATTTTTATTTTTATTTTTTTTTTACGTTGTGCTGACCATCGTTCTTTAAATGTTTAAATGACGCTATCCCGAGAAGGACACCTAAATTTGAGCCGTAATGCCCTCATCTTCGGCAGGCTCCTCCGGTTTTTTTTTTCGGTTATTTCTCTGAGTTTTTTTTTTTTTTTTTTTTTACGTTGTGCTGACCTTCGTTCTTTAAATGACGCTATCCCGAGAAGGACACATAAAGGCGAGCCGTAATGGCCTCATCTTCGGCAGGCTCCTCCGGTTTTTTTCGGTTATTTCTCTGAGTTTTTTTTTTTTTTTTTTTTTTTTTTTTTTTTTTTTTTTTTACGTTGTGCTGACCTTCGTTCTTTAAATGACGCTATCCCGAGAAGGACACATAAAGGCGAGCTGTAACGGCCTCATCTTTGGCAGGCTCCTCCGGTTTCTTTTCGGTTATTTCTATGAGTTTTTTTTTTTTTTTTTTTTTTTTACGTTGTGCTGACCTTCGTTCTTTAAATGACGCTATCCCGAGAAGGACACATAAAGGCGAGCCGTAATGGCCTCATCTTCGGCAGGCTCCTCCGGTTTTTTTTTTCGATTTTTTCTCAGAGTTTTTTTTTTTTTTTTTAAGTTGTGCTGACCTTCGTTCTTTAAATGACGCTATCCCGAGAAGGACACATAAAGGCGAGCTGTAATGGCCTCATCTTCGGCAGGCTCCTCCGGTTTTTTATCGGTTATTTCTCTGAGTTTTTTTTTTTTATTTTTATTTTTTTTATTTTTTTTTTTTTTTATTTTTTTTTTTTTTTTTACGTTGTGCTGACCATCGTTCTTTAAATGTTT
>NC_142435.1:67582500-67590000 GCF_059453495.1 Arachis ipaensis
TTTTTTTTTTTTTTTTTTTTTTTTTTTTACGTTGTGCTGACCTTCGTTCTTTAAATGACGCTATCCCGAGAAGGACACATAAAGGCGAGCCGTAATGGCCTCATCTTCGGCAGGCTCTTCCGGTTTTTTTTTCGATTTTTTCTCAGAGTTTTTTTTTTTTTTTTTTTTTTTTTTTAAGTTGTGCTGACCTTCGTTCTTTAAATGACGCTATCCCGAGAAGGACACATAAAGGCGAGCTGTAATGGCCTCATCTTCGGCAGGCTCCTCCGGTTTTTTTTCGGTTATTTCTTTGAGTTTTTTTTTTTTTTTTTTTTTTTTTTTTTTTTTTTTTTTTTTACGTTGTGCTGACCATCGTTCTTTAAATGTTTAAATGACGCTATCCCGAGAAGGACACCTAAATTTGAGCCGTAATGCCCTCATCTTCGGCAGGCTCCTCCGGTTTTTTTTTTTTCGGTTATTTCTCTGAGTTTTTTTTTTTTTTTTTACGTTGTGCTGACCTTCGTTCTTTAAATGACGCTATCCCGAGAAGGACACAAAAAGGCGAGCTGTAATGGCCTCATCTTCGGCAGGCTCCTCCGGTTATTTTTTCGGTTTTTTCTCATAGTTTTTTTTTTTTTTTTTTTTTTTTTTTTTTTTTTTTTTTTTTTTTTTTTTACGTTGTGCTGAACTTCGTTCTTTAAATGACGCTATCCCGAGAAGGACACATAAAGGCGAGCCGTAATGGCCTCATCTTCGGCAGGCTCCTCCGGTTTTTTTTCGGTTATTTCTCTGAGTTTTTTTTTTTTTTTTTTTTTTTTTTTTTTTTTTTTTTTTTTTTTTTTTACGTTGTGCTGACCTTCGTTCTTTAAATGACGCTATCCCGAGAAGGACACATAAAGGCGAGCTGTAATGGCCTCATCTTCGGCAGGCTCCTCCGGTTTTTTTTTTCGGTTTTTTCTCAGAGTTTTTTATTTTTTTATTTTTTTTTACGTTGTGCTGACCTTCGTTCTTAAAATGACGCTATCCCGAGAAGGACACATAAAGGCGAGCCGTAATGTCCTCATCTTCGGCAGGCTCCTCCGGTTTTTTTTTCAATTATTTCTCTGAGTTTTTTTTTTCTTTTTTTTTTTCCGTTGTGCTGACCATCGTTCTTTAAATGACGCTATCCAGAGAAGGACACATAAAGGCGAGCTGTAATGGCCTCATCTTCGGCAGGCTCCTCCGGTTTTTTTGTCGGTTTTTTCTCTGGGTTTTTTTTTTTTTTTATTTTTTTTTTTTTACGTTGTGCTGACCTTCGTTCTTTAAATGACGCTATCCCGAGAAGGACACATAAAGGCGAGCCGTAATGGCCTCATCTTCGGCAGGCTCTTCCGGTTTTTTTTTCGATTTTTTCTCAGAGTTTTTTTTTTTTTTTTTTTTTTTTTAAGTTGTGCTGACCTTCGTTCTTTAAATGACGCTATCCCGAGAAGGACACATAAAGGCGAGCTGTAATGGCCTCATCTTCGGCAGGCTCCTCCGGTTTTTTTTCGGTTATTTCTTTGAGTTTTTTTTTTTTTTTTTTTTTTACGTTGTGCTGACCATCGTTCTTTAAATGTTTAAATGACGCTATCCCGAGAAGGACACCTAAATTTGAGCCGTAATGCCCTCATCTTCGGCAGGCTCCTCCGGTTTTTTTTTTTTCGGTTATTTCTCTGAGTTTTTTTTTTTTTTTACGTTGTGCTGACCTTCGTTCTTTAAATGACGCTATCCCGAGAAGGACACAAAAATGCGAGCTGTAATGGCCTCATCTTCGGCAGGCTCCTCCGGTTATTTTTTCGGTTTTTTCTCAGAGTTTTTTTTTTTTTTTTTTTTTTATTACGTTGTGCTGAACTTCGTTCTTTAAATGACGCTATCCCGAGAAGGACACATAAAGGCGAGCCGTAATGGCCTCATCTTCGGCAGGCTCCTCCGGTTTTTTTTCGGTTTTTCTCAGAGTTTTTTTTTTTTTTTTTTTTTTTTTTTTTTTTTTTTTTTTTTTTTTTTTTTTTTTTTTTTACGTTGTGCTGACCTTCGTTCTTTAAATGACGCTATCCCAAGAAGGACACATAAAGGCGAGCCGTAATGTCCTCATCTTCGGCAGGCTCCTCCGGTTTTTTTTTTTCGGTTATTTCTCTGAGTTTTTTTTTTTTATTTTTTTTATTTTTTATTTTTTTACGTTGTGCTGACCATCGTTCTTTAAATGTTTAAATGACGCTATCCCGAGAAGGACACCTAAATTTGAGCCGTAATGGCCTCATCTTCGGCAGGCTCCTCCGGTTTTTTTTTCGATTTTTTCTCAGAGTTTTTTTTTTTCTAAGTTGTGCTGACCTTCGTTCTTTAAATGACGCTATCCCGAGAAGGACACATAAAGGCGAGCTGTAATGGCCTCATCTTCGGCAGGCTCCTCCGGTTTTTTTTCGGTTATTTCTCTGAGTTTTTTTTTTTTTTTTTTTTTTTTTTTATTTTTTTTATTTTTTACGTTGTGCTGACCATCGTTCTTTAAATGACGCTATCCCGAGAAGGACACATAAAGGCGAGCCGTAATGGCCTCATCTTCGGCAGGCTCCTCCGGTTTTTTTTCGGTTATTTCTCTGAGTTTTTTTTTTTTTTTTTTTTTTTTTTTTTTTTTTTTTTTTTTTTTTTTTTTTTTTTTTACGTTGTGCTGAACTTCGTTCTTTAAATGACGCTATCCCGAGAAGGACACATAAAGGCGAGCCGTAATGGCCTCATCTTCGGCAGGCTCCTCCGGTTTTTTTTCGGTTATTTCTCTGAGTTGTTTTTTTTTTTTTTTTTTTTTTTTTTTTTTTTTTTTTTTTTTTTTTTTTTTTTTTTTTTTTTTTTACGTTGTGCTGACCTTCGTTCTTTAAATGACGCTATCCCGAGAAGGACACATAAAGGCGAGCTGTAATGGCCTCATCTTCGGCAGGCTCCTCCGGTTTTTTTTTTCGGTTTTTTCTCAGAGTTTTTTATTTTTTTATTTTTTTTTACGTTGTGCTGACCTTCGTTCTTAAAATGACGCTATCCCGAGAAGGACACATAAAGGCGAGCCGTAATGTCCTCATCTTCGGCAGGCTCCTCCGGTTTTTTTTTCAATTATTTCTCTGAGTTTTTTTTTTCTTTTTTTTTTTTCCGTTGTGCTGACCATCGTTCTTTAAATGACGCTATCCAGAGAAGGACACATAAAGGCGAGCTGTAATGGCCTCATCTTCGGCAGGCTCCTCCGGTTTTTTTGTCGGTTTTTTCTCTGGGTTTTTTTTTTTTTTTTTTTTTTTTTTTTTTACGTTGTGCTGACCTTCGTTCTTTAAATGACGCTATCCCGAGAAGGACACATAAAGGCGAGCCGTAATGGCCTCATCTTCGGCAGGCTCTTCCGGTTTTTTTTTCGATTTTTTCTCAGAGTTTTTTTTTTTTTTTTTTTTTTTTTAAGTTGTGCTGACCTTCGTTCTTTAAATGACGCTATCCCGAGAAGGACACATAAAGGCGAGCTGTAATGGCCTCATCTTCGGCAGGCTCCTCCGGTTTTTTTTCGGTTATTTCTTTGAGTTTTTTTTTTTTTTTTTTTTTACGTTGTGCTGACCATCGTTCTTTAAATGTTTAAATGATGCTATCCCGAGAAGGACACCTAAATTTGAGCCGTAATGCCCTCATCTTCGGCAGGCTCCTCCGGTTTTTTTTTTTTCGGTTATTTCTCTGAGTTTTTTTTTTTTTTTTACGTTGTGCTGACCTTCGTTCTTTAAATGACGCTATCCCGAGAAGGACACAAAAATGCGAGCTGTAATGGCCTCATCTTCGGCAGGCTCCTCCGGTTATTTTTTCGGTTTTTTCTCAGAGTTTTTTTTTTTTTTTTTTTTTATTACGTTGTGCTGAACTTCGTTCTTTAAATGACGCTATCCCGAGAAGGACACATAAAGGCGAGCCGTAATGGCCTCATCTTCGGCAGGCTCCTCCGGTTTTTTTTCGGTTTTTCTCAGAGTTTTTTTTTTTTTTTTTTTTTTTTTTTTTTTTTTTTTTTTTTTTTTTTTTTTTTTTTTTTTTTTTTTTTTTTTTTTTTTTTTTTACGTTGTGCTGACCTTCGTTCTTTAAATGACGCTATCCCAAGAAGGACACATAAAGGCGAGCCGTAATGTCCTCATCTTCGGCAGGCTCCTCCGGTTTTTTTTTTTCGGTTATTTCTCTGAGTTTTTTTTTTTTATTTTTTTTATTTTTTATTTTTTTACGTTGTGCTGACCATCGTTCTTTAAATGTTTAAATGACGCTATCCCGAGAAGGACACCTAAATTTGAGCCGTAATGGCCTCATCTTCGGCAGGCTCCTCCGGTTTTTTTTTCGATTTTTTCTCAGAGTTTTTTTTTTTCTAAGTTGTGCTGACCTTCGTTCTTTAAATGACGCTATCCCGAGAAGGACACATAAAGGCGAGCTGTAATGGCCTCATCTTCGGCAGGCTCCTCCGGTTTTTTTTCGGTTATTTCTCTGAGTTTTTTTTTTTTTTTTTTTTTTTATTTTTTTTATTTTTTACGTTGTGCTGACCATCGTTCTTTAAATGACGCTATCCCGAGAAGGACACATAAAGGCGAGCCGTAATGGCCTCATCTTCGGCAGGCTCCTCCGGTTTTTTTTCGGTTATTTCTCTGAGTTTTTTTTTTTTTTTTTTTTTTTTTTTTTTTTTTTTTTTTTTTTTTTTTTTTTTTTTTTTTTTTTTTTTTTTTTTTTTTTTTTACGTTGTGCTGACCTTCGTTCTTTAAATGACGCTATCCCGAGAAGGACACATAAAGGCGAGCTGTAACGGCCTCATCTTCGGCAGGCTCCTCCGGTTTCTTTTCGGTTATTTCTATGAGTTTTTTTTTTTTTTTTTTTTTACGTTGTGCTGACCTTCGTTCTTTAAATGACGCTATCCCGAGAAGGACACATAAAGGCGAGCCGTAATGGCCTCATCTTCGGCAGGCTCCTCCGGTTTTTTTTTTCGATTTTTTCTCAGAGTTTTTTTTTTTTTTTTTAAGTTGTGCTGACCTTCGTTCTTTAAATGACGCTATCCCGAGAAGGACACATAAAGGCGAGCTGTAATGGCCTCATCTTCGGCAGGCTCCTCCGGTTTTTTATCGGTTATTTCTCTGAGTTTTTTTTTTTTTTTATTTTTATTTTTTTTATTTTTTTTTATT
Source organism: Arachis ipaensis (assembly GCF_059453495.1). Classification (NCBI taxonomy): domain Eukaryota; kingdom Viridiplantae; phylum Streptophyta; class Magnoliopsida; order Fabales; family Fabaceae; genus Arachis; species Arachis ipaensis. Next base: position 67,587,654 of record NC_142435.1, read on the forward strand.
TTTATTTTTATTTTTTTTTTACGTTGTGCTGACCATCGTTCTTTAAATGTTTAAATGACGCTATCCCGAGAAGGACACCTAAATTTGAGCCGTAATGCCCTCATCTTCGGCAGGCTCCTCCGGTTTTTTTTTTCGGTTATTTCTCTGAGTTTTTTTTTTTTTTTTTTTACGTTGTGCTGACCTTCGTTCTTTAAATGACGCTATCCCGAGAAGGACACATAAAGGCGAGCCGTAATGGCCTCATCTTCGGCAGGCTCCTCCGGTTTTTTTTCGGTTATTTCTCTGAGTTTTTTTTTTTTTTTTTTTTTTTTTTTTTTTTTTTTTTTTTTTTTTTTTTTTTTTTTTTTTTTTTTTTACGTTGTGCTGACCTTCGTTCTTTAAATGACGCTATCCCGAGAAGGACACATAAAGGCGAGCTGTAACGGCCTCATCTTTGGCAGGCTCCTCCGGTTTCTTTTCGGTTATTTCTATGAGTTTTTTTTTTTTTTTTTTTTTTACGTTGTGCTGACCTTCGTTCTTTAAATGACGCTATCCCGAGAAGGACACATAAAGGCGAGCCGTAATGGCCTCATCTTCGGCAGGCTCCTCCGGTTTTTTTTTTCGATTTTTTCTCAGAGTTTTTTTTTTTTTTTTTTTAAGTTGTGCTGACCTTCGTTCTTTAAATGACGCTATCCCGAGAAGGACACATAAAGGCGAGCTGTAATGGCCTCATCTTCGGCAGGCTCCTCCGGTTTTTTATCGGTTATTTCTCTGAGTTTTTTTTTTTTTTATTTTTATTTTTTTTATTTTTTTTTTATTTTTATTTTTTTTTTTTTTTTTACGTTGTGCTGACCATCGTTCTTTAAATGTTTAAATGACGCTATCCCGAGAAGGACACCTAAATTTGAGCCGTAATGCCCTCATCTTCGGCAGGCTCCTCCGGTTTTTTTTTTTCGGTTATTTCTCTGAGTTTTTTTTTTTTTTTTTTTTTTTACGTTGTGCTGACCTTCGTTCTTTAAATGACGCTATCCCGAGAAGGACACATAAAGGCGAGCCGTAATGGCCTCATCTTCGGCAGGCTCCTCCGGTTTTTTTTCGGTTTTTCTCAGAGTTTTTTTTTTTTTTTTTTTTTTTTTTTTTTTTTTTTTTTTTTTTTTTTTTTTTTTACGTTGTGCTGACCTTCGTTCTTTAAATGACGCTATCCCGAGAAGGACACATAAAGGCGAGCCGTAATGTCCTCATCTTCAGCAGGCTCCTCCGGTTTTTTTTCGGTTATTTCTCTGAGTTTTTTTTTTATTTTTTTATTATTTTTTTATTATTTTTTTTTTATTTTTTTTTACGTTGTGCTGACCATCGTTCTTTAAATGTTTAAATGACGCTATCCCGAGAAGGACACCTAAATTTGAGCCGTAATGGCCTCATCTTCCGCAGGCTCCTCCGGTTTTTTTTTTCGGTTATTTCTCTGAGTTTTTTTTTTTTTTTTTTACGTTGTGCTGACCTTCGTTCTTTAAATGACGCTATCCCGAGAAGGACACATAAAGGCGAGCTGTAATGGCCTCATCTTCGGCAGGCTCCTCCGGTTATTTTTTCGATTTTTTCTCAGAGTTTTTTTTTTTTTTTTTTTTTTATTTTTTTTTTATTTTTTACGTTGTGCTGACCATCGTTCTTTAAATGACGCTATCCCGAGAAGGACACATAAAGGCGAGCCGTAATGGCCTCATCTTCGGCAGGCTCCTCCGGTTTTTTTTCGGTTATTTCTCTGAGTTTTTTTTTTTTTTTTTTTTTTTTTTTTTTTTTTTTTTTTTTTTTTTTTTTTACGTTGTGCTGACCTTCGTTCTTTAAATGACGCTATCCCGAGAAGGACACATAAAGGCGAGCTGTAACGGCCTCATCTTCGGCAGGCTCCTCTGGTTTCTTTTCGGTTATTTCTATGAGTTTTTTTTTTTTTTTTTTTTTTACGTTGTGCTGACCTTCGTTCTTTAAATGACGCTATCCCGAGAAGGACACATAAAGGCGAGCCGTAATGGCCTCATCTTCGGCAGGCTCCTCCGGTTTTTTTTTTCGATTTTTTCTCAGAGTTTTTTTTTTTTTTTTTAAGTTGTGCTGACCTTCGTTCTTTAAATGACGCTATCCCGAGAAGGACACATAAAGGCGAGCTGTAATGGCCTCATCTTCGGCAGGCTCCTCCGGTTTTTTATCGGTTATTTCTCTGAGTTTTTTTTTTTTTTATTTTTATTTTTTTTATTTTTTTTTATTTTTATTTTTATTTTTTTTTTACGTTGTGCTGACCATCGTTCTTTAAATGTTTAAATGACGCTATCCCGAGAAGGACACCTAAATTTGAGCCGTAATGCCCTCATCTTCGGCA
>NC_142435.1:67592500-67595000 GCF_059453495.1 Arachis ipaensis
GCTCCTCCGGTTTTTTTTTTTTCGGTTTTTTTTTTTTTTTTTTTTTTTACGTTGTGCTGACCTTCGTTCTTTAAATGACGCTATCCCGAGAAGGAGACATAAAGGCGAGCTGTAATGGCCTCATCTTCGGCAGGCTCCTCCGGTTATTTTTTCGGTTTTTTCTCAGAGTTTTTTTTTTTTTTTTTTTTTTTTTTTTACGTTGTGCTGACCTTCGTTCTTTAAATGACGCTATCCCGAGAAGGACACATAAAGGCGAGCCGTAATGGCCTCATCTTCGGCAGGATCCTCCGGTTTTTTTTTCGATTTTTTCTCAAAGTTTTTTTTTTTTTTTTTTAAGTTGTGCTGACCTTCGTTCTTTAAATGACGCTATCCCGAGAAGGACACATAAAGGCGAGCTGTAATGGCCTCATCTTCGGCAGGCTCCTCCGGTTTTTTTTCGGTTATTTCTCTGAGTTTTTTTTTTTTTTTTTTTTTTTTTTTTTTACGTTGTGCTGACCATCGTTCTTTAAATGTTTAAATGACGCTATCCCGAGAAGGACACCTAAATTTGAGCCGTAATGGCCTCATCTTCGGCAGGCTCCTCCGGTTTTTTTTTTTTTTTTTTTACGTTGTGCTGATCTTCGTTCTTTAAATGACGCTATCCCGAGAAGGACACATAAAGGCGAGCTGTAATGGCCTCATCTTCGGCAGGCTCCTCCGGTTATTTTTTCGGTTTTTTCTCAGAGTTTTTTTTTTTTTTTTTTACGTTGTGCTGACCTTCGTTCTTTAAATGACGCTATCCCGAGAAGGACACATAAAGGCGAGCCGTAATGGCCTCATCTTCGGCAGGCTCCTCCGGTTTTTTTTCGGTTATTTCTCTGAGTTTTTTTTTTTTTTTTTTTTTTTTTTTTTTTTTTTTTTTTTTTTTTTTTTTTTTTTTTTTTTTACGTTGTGCTGACCTTCGGTCTTTAAATGACGCTATCCCGAGAAGGACACATAAAGGCGAGCTGTAACGGCCTCATCTTTGGCAGGCTCCTCCGGTTTCTTTTCGGTTATTTCTATGAGTTTTTTTTTTTTTTTTTTTTTTACGTTGTGCTGACCTTCGTTCTTTAAATGACGCTATCCCGAGAAGGACACATAAAGGCGAGCCGTAATGGCCTCATCTTCGGCAGGCTCCTCCGGTTTTTTTTTTCGATTTTTTCTCAGAGTTTTTTTTTTTTTTTTTTAAGTTGTGCTGACCTTCGTTCTTTAAATGACGCTATCCCGAGAAGGACACATAAAGGCGAGCTGTAATGGCCTCATCTTCGGCAGGCTCCTCCGGTTTTTTTTCGGTTATTTCTCTGAGTTTTTTTTTTTTTTTTTTTATTTTACGTTGTGCTGACCATCGTTCTTTAAATGTTTAAATGACGCTATCCCGAGAAGGACACCTAAATTTGAGCCGTAATGGCCTCATCTTCGGCAGGCTCCTCCGGTTTTTTTTTTTTCGGTTATTTCTCTGAGTTTTTTTTTTTTTTTTTTTTTTTTTTTTTTTTTTTTTTATACGTTGTGCTGACCTTCGTTCTTTAAATGACGCTATCCCGAGAAGGACACATAAAGGCGAGCCGTAATGGCCTCATCTTCGGCAGGCTCCTCCGGTTTTTTTTCGGTTATTTCTCTGAGTTTTTTTTTTTTTTTTTTTTTTTTTTTTTTTTTTTTTTTTTTTTTTTTTTTTTTTTTTTTTTTTTACGTTGTGCTGACCTTCGTTCTTTAAATGACGCTATCCCGAGAAGGACACATAAAGGCGAGCTGTAATGGCCTCATCTTCGGCAGGCTCCTCCGGTTTTTTTTTTCGATTTTTTCTCAGAGTTTTTTATTTATTTTTTTTTTTTTACGTTGTGCTGACCTTCGTTCTTTAAATGACGCTATCCCGAGAAGGACACATAAAGGCGAGCCGTAATGTCCTCATCTTCGGCAGGCTCCTCCGGTTTTTTTTTCAATTATTTCTCTGAGTTTTTTTTTTCTTTTTTTTTTTTCCGTTGTGCTGACCATCGTTCTTTAAATGACGCTATCCAGAGAAGGACACATAAAGGCGAGCTGTAATGGCCTCATCTTCGGCAGGCTCCTCCGGTTTTTTTGTCGGTTTTTTCTCTGGGTTTTTTTTTTTTTTTTTTTTTTTTTTTTTTTTTTTACGTTGTGCTGACCTTCGTTCTTTAAATGACGCTATCCCGAGAAGGACACATAAAGGCGAGCCGTAATGGCCTCATCTTCGGCAGGCTCTTCCGGTTTTTTTTTCGATTTTTTCTCAGAGTTTTTTTTTTTTTTTTTTTTTAAGTTGTGCTGACCTTCGTTCTTTAAATGACGCTATCCCGAGAAGGACACATAAAGGCGAGCTGTAATGGCCTCATCTTCGGCAGGCTCCTCCGGTTTTTTTTCGGTTATTTCTCTGAGTTTTTTTTTTTTTTTTTTTTTTTTTTTTTTTTTTTTTTTTTTTTTTTTTTTTTTTTTTTTTTACGTTGTGCTGACCTTCGTTCTTTAAATGACG
>NC_142435.1:67607500-67610000 GCF_059453495.1 Arachis ipaensis
TTTTTTTTTTTAAGTTGTGCTGACCTTCGTTCTTTAAATGACGCTATCCCGAGAAGGACACATAAAGGCGAGCTATAATGGCCTCATCTTCGGCAGGCTCCTCCGGTTTTTTTTCGGTTATTTCTCTGAGTTTTTTTTTTTTTTTTTTTTTTTTTTTTTTTTTTTTTTTTTTACGTTGTGCTGACCATCGTTCTTTAAATGTTTAAATGACGCTATCCCGAGAAGGACACCTAAATTTGAGCCGTAATGGCCTCATCTTCGGCAGGCTCCTCCGGTTTTTTTTTTCGGTTATTTCTCTGAGTTTTTTTTTTTTTTTTTTTTACGTTGTGCTGACCTTCGTTCTTTAAATGACGCTATCCCGAGAAGGACACATAAAGGCGAGCTGTAATGGCCTCATCTTCGGCAGGCTCCTCCGGTTAATTTTTCGGTTTTTTCTCAGAGTTTTTTTTTTTTTTTTATTTTTTTTTTATTTTACGTTGTGCTGACCTTCGTTCTTTAAATGACGCTATCCCGAGAAGGACACATAAAGGCGAGCCGTAATGGCCTCATCTTCGGCAGGCTCCTCCGGTTTTTTTTTCGATTTTTTCTCAGAGTTTTTTTTTTTTTTTTTTTTTTTTTTTTTTTTTTTTTTTTTTTTTTTAAGTTGTGCTGACCTTCGTTCTTTAAATGACGCTATCCCGAGAAGGACACATAAAGGCGAGCTGTAATGGCCTCATCTTCGGCAGGCTCCTCCGATTTTTTTTCGGTTATTTCTCTGTGTTTTTTTTTTTTTTTTTTTTTTTTACGTTGTGCTGTCCATCGTTCTTTAAATGTTTAAATGACGCTATCCCGAGAAGGACACCTAAATTTGAGCCGTAATGGCCTCATCTTCGGCAGGCTCCTCCGGTTTTTTTTTTTTCGGTTATTTCTCTGAGTTTTTTTTTTTTTTTTTTACGTTGTGCTGACCTTCGTTCTTTAAATGACGCTATCCCGAGGAGGACACATAAAGGCGAGCTGTAATGGCCTCATCTTCGGCAGGCTCCTCCGGTTATTTTTTCGGTTTTTTCTCAGAGTTTTTTTTTTTTTTTTTTTTTATTTTTTTTTTTTTTATTTTTTTTTTTTACGTTGTGCTGACCTTCGTTCTTTAAATGACGCTATCCCGAGAAGGACACATAAAGGCGAGCTGTAATGGCCTCATCTTCGGCAGGCTCCTCCGGTTTTTTTTCGGTTATTTCTCTGAGTTTTTTTTTTCTTTTTTTTTTTTTTTTCCGTTGTGCTGACCATCGTTCTTTAAATGACGCTATCCAGAGAAGGACACATAAAGGCGAGCTGTAATGGCCTCATCTTCGGCAGGCTCCTCCGGTTATTTTTTCGGTTTTTTCTCAGAGTTTTTTTTTTTTTTTTTTTTATTTTTTTTTTTTATTTTTTTTTTTTACGTTGTGCTGACCTTCGTTCTTTAAATGACGCTATCCCGAGAAGGACACATAAAGGCGAGCTGTAATGGCCTCATCTTCGGCAGGCTCCTCCGGTTTTTTTTCGGTTATTTCTCTGAGTTTTTTTTTTTTTTTTTTTTTTTTTTTTTTTTTTTTTACGTTGTGCTGACCTTCGTTCTTTAAATGACGCTATCCCGAGAAGGACACATAAAGGCGAGCCGTAATGGCCTCATCTTCGGCAGGCTCCTCCGGTTTTTTTTCGCTTATTTCTCTGAGTTCTTTTTTTTTTTTTTTTTTTTTTTTTTTTTTTTTTTTTTTTTTTTTTTTTTTTTTTTTTACGTTGTGCTGACCTTCGTTCTTTAAATGACGCTATCCCGAGAAGGACACATAAAGGCGAGCTGTAATGGCCTCATCTTCGGCAGGCTCCTCCGGTTTTTTTTTTCGGTTTTTTCTCAGAGTTTTTTATTTTTTTTTTTTTTTTACGTTGTGCTGACCTTCGTTCTTTAAATGACGCTATCCCGAGAAGGACACATAAAGGCGAGCCGTAATGTCCTCATCTTCGGCAGGCTCCTCCGGTTTTTTTTTCAATTATTTCTCTGAGTTTTTTTTTTCTTTTTTTTTTTTTTCCGTTGTGCTGACCATCGTTCTTTAAATGACGCTATCCAGAGAAGGACACATAAAGGCGAGCTGTAATGGCCTCATCTTCGGCAGGCTCCTCCGGTTTTTTTGTCGGTTTTTTCTCTGGGTTTTTTTTTTTTTTTTTTTTTACGTTGTGCTGACCTTCGTTCTTTAAATGACGCTATCCCGAGAAGGACACATAAAGGCGAGCCGTAATGGCCTCATCTTCGGCAGGCTCTTCCGGTTTTTTTTTCGATTTTTTCTCAGAGTTTTTTTTTTTTTTTTTTTTTTAAGTTGTGCTGACCTTCGTTCTTTAAATGACGCTATCCCGAGAAGGACACATAAAGGCGAGCTGTAATGGCCTCATCTTCGGCAGGCTCCTCCGGTTTTTTTTCGGTTATTTCTCTGAGTTTTTTTTTTTTTTTTTTTTTTTTTTTTTTTTTTTTTTTTTTTTTTTTTTTTTTTTTTTT
>NC_142435.1:67620000-67650000 GCF_059453495.1 Arachis ipaensis
AATTGCAGAAACTTAAAGTGCAAGAAATGTAAATTGCTTGGAATGTAAAGGGGATTGGGATGTGGATTTGCAGAATTTAAACAAGGAAAAACTAAATTGCATCAAACAGAAGAAGGAATAGGGAATTGGGATTGAACCGAATCTGAAAGCAGTAAAGTAAATGAACAATGAAAGCATTAAACAGAGAATTGAAATGAGAATTTAGATCTCAGGACCCAGAGACTAGAAAACCAAGTCTAGATCTCAATGCCTTCCTAGATCCAACAAGAACAATAGCAAGGAAATTGTAAATTGCAAAGAAAATAGATGAAGTAAGTAACAGAAACGGAAATTCAATTAAGCAGTAAATAAACAGAGAGATCCAAGATTGAGATTGAAACAGAATTTCTTCAATTCTCCAATCCAAGATCCAAGACAAAAGTAAAATGAAATTGAAAGCAAATGAAAACAAGAAATTAAAGTTCACTCAGTGACAAAAGCTTCCCAAAAACTCTTATGAAAATTCTAAAAGGAAAGCTCTAAAAGAAAACTCTCCCGAAAAACTCTCTAAACAAATTGAATTCTATCCTATTTATACACTTTCCAAAATGATCTTCAAGCCTTGAGTTGGGCCTTTGTTCTTGGTGGAATTGGGTTGAAAGAGGCCTTGGTTGATTGCTCTTGAAGATTGAAGAAGAACCGAAGTGAACCAATTGAACCGGAAATGGAGTTAGCCAACGTTGGTCTTCAACGTTAGGGTCAAAGTTAGGGGTCTAACTTTGACCCTAACTTTTCATATCAGCAAACCACATTCTTCTGGTTTAGACGTTGGCGCCAACGTTAGGGGTCTAACTTTGACCCTAACGTTGGCCTTGCTTGGTGTGATTGGTGCCAACGTTAGCCTCCACGTTAGGGGGCTAACGTTGGCGCAAACGTTGCCTACTCCCCCATTGTGATTTAAGTGCCAACGTTAGCCTCCAAGTTAGGGGGCTAACGTTGGCGCAAACGTTGGTAGCCCAGGGAGAAACTCTCAAGTTCCAACGTTAGCCTCCAAGTTAGGGGGCTAACGTTGGAGCTAACGTTGGCTACTTCCAAAGAGTGATTCATATGCCCAACGTTAGCCTCCAAGTTAGGGGGCTAACGTTGGGGCTAACTTCATGCAACCCGGTTCAATTTTCACTTATTCCATTGTCCTCTCTTCACTCCTAGCCATTCCTCTTTGCTTCAACCTTTCTCCAAGCCTTCTTCACCTATCATTGATCAACCAAACTAATCAAAGTTTTGCTCAAAATCATGAGGTATTCAATCTTCCACAATATGCAACAAATATAGTTCAAAACCTCATGAAATGGCATGAATTCACATATGGTTGGTTCAATCAAGGGAAACATGAAAATCTACTCAATTAGCTTGCTTGTAGCTTAAGAAAGTGCATAATTCTAATGAAAACAAAAGAAAAAGACTAGCTAAAATGGGCTAAGATGACTTGTCATCACAACACCAAACTTAAAGCTTGCTTGTCCCCAAGCAAGAAATAGATTTATGCTCCAAGGTTCTTTCAATTAAGATGGATTGAGGAACACTTGTAAAGTGCAGTGAGTGAAGTGATCAAGTATCAGTGGGATAAATTCTAAATCATATGCTTATGCAAGGGTTTCAGTGCTCACTAGTCCTTACATATTGGGAGTCGTAGGTCTTAGGATTTTCATCCAAATGGTACCATGGAGATCTCTTTATGTGTAATCACCTTGAAGCAGCTTATAGTTTCTGTGCCTTGGTCTCGACTCTAAGTATCATGTCTCAAAGCGGCTCTTTAGATAAGCTTTCAATCAATACTCCTAAACCAGTTGGTTTTAAGGTATTAGGTGTTAAAGCACCCCTAAGGATTTACTTGCTCAAGCCTCTTTCCTTGACACACTTCAACCACAAGCATTTTACTAGGCTAACAACTCTTTGAGTCATTGTTTCTTCTTTCTTTTCTGCCTAGTAATTGATGCTCAGAGCCTTGGACCATGTTCTTTTTGTTTTTGTATTTTCTTTTCTTTCTTTTGTTTTGTTTGCTGCTTCTTGGATCAATAGATTTTTGAGAATCTCCACAATACTTCTTTGAACTTCATGTCCCGCCTATGAGCTCCCATGCAAGTTTTCACAAGCATGCAACCTCAGTACAAAATCGTATAACCAGAACCACCACTTCTCCTAATCTTTTGCTTGCCTCAAAATTGTTTAATTCCTCAATCCTTCTTTTCAAAGAACTTTCATGTGATGCATTTCTTGGAAATTGAGTGCAAACAAGTTTTGAAGATAAGAATGTTGTGAATGATCAAACATCTTGCTTATTGAATTATAAAGAAAGAAATTATACTATGTATGCAGGCAGGGGTAAATAGAAAAGAAACTATACTATGCAGACAGGCAGGGTAGATCAGGATACAATCCAACTCTCAATCACAGCAATATTTAATGCAAAACAATGACTTAACAATACAACCTGTTGAAGTTTACTTTCTTTCCTTCTTCTCATCATCATCATTGCTGGCCTTCATGTTCATCTTTTGTTTCTTTGGTTGATGATGCTTAATCCTTCCAACAGTTTGTATGGACCTCTGCAATGATATTGAAAGTTGCTTGTTCCCCAAGCACTTGAAAAATGGTTAGCTTGCATGATTTATTTGTGGCTTTTGTACTTACTTTGGTGTGGGCACACCAAACTTAGTACCTTGCCAATGCATTAGATTAACCATGTGTAAAACTCTTTTTCTTTTTCAAAAATGACAAAACTGAAAACTAGGAAACAGCAGAATAGTTAACTAGTTTATACAACATGCTTGAAGCCAGCATTATGCAGAAATTGAGAATGTGTTTTATGATGGGATTTTGGTGAAACACCAAACTTAGAATCTTTCATTCTCCCTTAGATTGTTTTGGTGTGCAACACCAAACTTAGCTTCTTGCAATATAGATAAAACTAATTAACCTTTTTATTAAAATAGCTATGAAAAGAAAACTACCTCAGGTTGGGTTGCCTCCCAACAAAGCGCTTCTTTATTGTCACTAGCTTGACATCCTTCATTCTTTGATCATGGAGGCTGAAAATCATAGTGCCTCAGCTTTTCTCCTCTCACTATGGACTTCCTTACTGTCTCCTCCATTTCTTGGTGCCCTTCTTCAGAAATTCCAGAGATGGAGAACTCTCTCTTAGTTCATGTCATACAACCAAAACAGCAAAGATGCACAGAGCATTCTGTAGCTTGAGTGCAGTGGGGGTTAGTAGAGACAAAGTCTCAAACAGTTAGTGTGCAAGTCAAAAATTAAAGAAACAGAAAAGAAAAAAAATGCTTGATCTAGATCACCACCTCACTTAATCATTGTCAATCTATTCAATCCCCGGCAACGGCGCCAAAAACTTGATGAGATATTTTGGTGAGAAACGAATCTCTCCCAAAACACCCAAAACTAACCGGCAAGTGTACCGGGTCGTATCAAGTAATAAAAACTCACGGGAGTGAGGTCGATCCCACAGGGATTGAAGGATTGAGCAATTTTAGTTTAGTGGTTGATTTAGTCAAGCGAATCAAGTGTTGGTTGGGTGATTTGTGATTTGCAGAATGTAAATTGCATGAAATTTAAGAGAGCGGGAAAGTAAATTGCTGAAACTTAAAGAAAAAGAAATTAAATGGCAGAAACTTAAAGTGCAAGAAATGTAAATTGCAGAAACTTAAAGTGCAAGAAATGTAAATTGCTTGGAATGTAAAGGGGATTGGGATGTGGATTTGCAGAATTTAAACAAGGAAAAACTAAATTGCATCAAACAGAAGAAGGAATAGGGAATTGGGATTGAACCGAATCTGAAAGCAGTAAAGTAAATGAACAATGAAAGCATTAAACAGAGAATTGAAATGAGAATTTAGATCTCAGGACCCAGAGACTAGAAAACCAAGTCTAGATCTCAATGCCTTCCTAGATCCAACAAGAACAATAGCAAGGAAATTGTAAATTGCAAAGAAAATAGATGAAGTAAGTAACAGAAACGGAAATTCAATTAAGCAGTAAATAAACAGAGAGATCCAAGATTGAGATTGAAACAGAATTTCTTCAATTCTCCAATCCAAGATCCAAGACAAAAGTAAAATGAAATTGAAAGCAAATGAAAACAAGAAATTAAAGTTCACTCAGTGACAAAAGCTTCCCAAAAACTCTTATGAAAATTCTAAAAGGAAAGCTCTAAAAGAAAACTCTCCCGAAAAACTCTCTAAACAAATTGAATTCTATCCTATTTATACACTTTCCAAAATGATCTTCAAGCCTTGAGTTGGGCCTTTGTTCTTGGTGGAATTGGGTTGAAAGAGGCCTTGGTTGATTGCTCTTGAAGATTGAAGAAGAACCGAAGTGAACCAATTGAACCGGAAATGGAGTTAGCCAACGTTGGTCTTCAACGTTAGGGTCAAAGTTAGGGGTCTAACTTTGACCCTAACTTTTCATATCAGCAAACCACATTCTTCTGGTTTAGACGTTGGCGCCAACGTTAGGGGTCTAACTTTGACCCTAACGTTGGCCTTGCTTGGTGTGATTGGTGCCAACGTTAGCCTCCACGTTAGGGGGCTAACGTTGGCGCAAACGTTGCCTACTCCCCCATTGTGATTTAAGTGCCAACGTTAGCCTCCAAGTTAGGGGGCTAACGTTGGCGCAAACGTTGGTAGCCCAGGGAGAAACTCTCAAGTTCCAACGTTAGCCTCCAAGTTAGGGGGCTAACGTTGGAGCTAACGTTGGCTACTTCCAAAGAGTGATTCATATGCCCAACGTTAGCCTCCAAGTTAGGGGGCTAACGTTGGGGCTAACTTCATGCAACCCGGTTCAATTTTCACTTATTCCATTGTCCTCTCTTCACTCCTAGCCATTCCTCTTTGCTTCAACCTTTCTCCAAGCCTTCTTCACCTATCATTGATCAACCAAACTAATCAAAGTTTTGCTCAAAATCATGAGGTATTCAATCTTCCACAATATGCAACAAATATAGTTCAAAACCTCATGAAATGGCATGAATTCACATATGGTTGGTTCAATCAAGGGAAACATGAAAATCTACTCAATTAGCTTGCTTGTAGCTTAAGAAAGTGCATAATTCTAATGAAAACAAAAGAAAAAGACTAGCTAAAATGGGCTAAGATGACTTGTCATCAAAATTGCAAAGAAAAGAGATGAAGAACAATAAACCGGAAATGAAATTCAGTAAATAAAGCAGAGAGATCCAAGATTGAGATTGAAACAGAATTTCTTCAATTCTCAAATCCAAGATCCAAGACAAAGGTAAAATGAAATTGAAAGCAATGAAAGCAAGAAATTAAAGTTCACTCAAGTTCAAAAGCTCTCCGAAAACTATATTGAAAATTCTAAAAGGAAAGCTCTAAAGGAAAACTCTCCAGAAAAACTCCCTAAACAAATTGAATTCTATCCTATTTATACACTTTCCAAAATGATCTTCAAGCCTTGAGTTGGGCCTTTGTTCTTGGTGGAATTGGGTTGAAAGAGGCCTTGGTTGATTGCTCTTGAAGATTGAAGAAGAACCGAAGTGAACCAATTGAACCGGAAATGGAGTTAGCCAACGTTGGTCTTCAACGTTAGGGTCAAAGTTAGGGGTCTAACTTTGACCCTAACTTTTCATATCAGCAAACCACATCCTTCTGGTATGGACGTTGGCGCCAACGTTAGGGGTCTAACTTTGACCCTAACGTTGGCCTTGCTTGGTGTGATTGGTGCCAACGTTAGCCTCCACGTTAGGGGGCTAACGTTGGCGCAAACGTTGCCTACTCCCCCATTGTGATTTAAGTGCCAACGTTAGCCTCCAAGTTAGGGGGCTAACGTTGGCGCAAACGTTGGTAGCCCAGGGAGAAACTCTCAAGTTCCAACGTTAGCCTCCAAGTTAGGGGGCTAACGTTGGAGCTAACGTTGGCTACTTCCAAAGAGTGATTCACATGCCCAACGTTAGCCTCCAAGTTAGGGGGCTAACGTTGGGGCTAACTTCATGCAACCCGGTTCAATTTTCACTTATTCCATTGTCCTCTCTTCACTCCTAGCCATTCCTCTTTGCTTCAACCTTTCTCCAAGCCTTCTTCACCTATCATTGATCAACCAAACTAATCAAAGTTTTGCTCAAAATCATGAGGTATTCAATCTTCCACAATATGCAACAATTATAGCTTAAAACCTCATGAAATGGCATGAATTCACATATGGTTGGTTCAATCAAGGGAAACATGAAATTCTACTCAATTAGCTTGCTTGTAGCTTAAGAAAGTGCATAATTCTAATGAAAACAAAAGAAAAAGACTAGCTAAAATGGGCTAAGATGACTTGTCATCAGGCTCCTCCGGTTATTTTTTCGGTTTTTTCTCAGAGTTTTTTTTTTTTTTTTTTTTTTTTTTTTTTTTTTTTTTTTTTTTTTTTTTTTTTTTTTTTTTTTTTTTTACGTTGTGCTGACCTTCGTTCTTTAAATGACGCTATCCCGAGAAGGACACATAAAGGCGAGCCGTAATGGCCTCATCTTCGGCAGGCTCCTCCGGTTTTTTTTCGGTTTTTCTCAGAGTTTTTTTTTTTTTTTTTTTTTTTTTTTACGTTGTGCTGACCTTCGTTCTTTAAATGACGCTATCCCAAGAAGGACACATAAAGGCGAGCCGTAATGTCCTCATCTTCGGCAGGCTCCTCCGATTTTTTTTTTTCGGTTATTTCTCTGAGTTTTTTTTTTATTTTTTTTTATTTTTTTTTTATTTTTTTTTTTTTACGTTGTGCTGACCATCGTTCTTTAAATGTTTAAATGACGCTATCCCGAGAAGGACACCTAAATTTGAGCCGTAATGGCCTCATCTTCCGCAGGCTCCTCCGGTTTTTTTTTTCGGTTATTTCTCTGAGTTTTTTTTTTTTTTTTTTTTTTACGTTGTGCTGACCTTCGTTCTTTAAATGACGCTATCCCGAGAAGGACACATAAAGGCGAGCCGTAATGGCCTCATCTTCGGCAGGATCCTCCTGTTTTTTTTTCGATTTTTTCTCAGAGTTTTTTTTTTTTTTTTTTTAAGTTGTGCTGACCTTCGTTCTTTAAATGACGCTATCCCGAGAAGGACACATAAAGGCGAGCTGTAATGGCCTCATCTTCGGCAGGCTCCTCCGGTTTCTTTTCGGTTATTTCTATGAGTTTTTTTTTTTTTTTTTTTTTTACGTTGTGCTGACCTTCGTTCTTTAAATGTCGCTATCCCGAGAAGGACACATAAAGGCGAGCCGTAATGGCCTCATCTTCGGCAGGCTCCTCTGGTTTTTTTTTCGATTTTTTCTCAGAGTTTTTTTTTTTTTTTTTAAGTTGTGCTGACCTTCGTTCTTTAAATGACGCTATCCCGAGAAGGACACATAAAGGCGAGCTGTAATGGCCTCATCTTCGGCAGGCTCCTCCGGTTTTTTATCGGTTATTTCTCTGAGTTTTTTTTTTTTTTTTTTTTTTTTTTTTTTTTTTTTTTTTTTTTTTTTTACGTTGTGCTGACCATCGTTCTTTAAATGTTTAAATGACGCTATCCCGAGAAGGACACCTAAATTTGAGCCGTAATGCCCTCATCTTCGGCAGGCTCCTCCGGTTTTTTTTTTTCGGTTATTTCTCTGAGTTTTTTTTTTTTTTTTTTTTTTTACGTTGTGCTGACCTTCGTTCTTTAAATGACGCTATCCCGAGAAGGACACATAAAGGCGAGCCGTAATGGCCTCATCTTCGGCAGGCTCCTCCGGTTTTTTTTCGGTTTTTCTCAGAGTTTTTTTTTTTTTTTTTTTTTTTTTTTTTTTTTTTTTTTTTTTTTTTTTTTTTTTACGTTGTGCTGACCTTCGTTCTTTAAATGACGCTATCCCGAGAAGGACACATAAAGGCGAGCCGTAATGGCCTCATCTTCGGCAGGATCCTCCGGTTTTTTTTTCGATTTTTTCACAGAGTTTTTTTTTTTTTTTTTTTTAAGTTGTGCTGACCTTCGTTCTTTAAATGACGCTATCCCGAGAAGGACACATAAAGGCGAGCTATAATGGCCTCATCTTCGGCAGGCTCCTCCGGTTTTTTTTCGGTTATTTCTCTGAGTTTTTTTTTTTTTTTTTTTTTTTTTTTTTTTTTTTTACGTGGTGCTGACCATCGTTCTTTAAATGTTTAAATGACGCTATCCCGAGAAGGACACCTAAATTTGAGCCGTAATGGCCTCATCTTCGGCAGGCTCCTCCGGTTTTTTTTTTTCGGTTATTTCTCTGAGTTTTTTTTTTTTTTTTTTTACGTTGTGCTGACCTTCGTTCTTTAAATGACGCTATCCCGAGAAGGACACATAAAGGCGAGCTGTAATGGCCTCATCTTCGGCAGGCTCCTCCGGTTATTTTTTCGGTTTTTTCTCAGAGTTTTTTTTTTTTTTTTTTTTTTTATTTTACGTTGTGCTGACCTTCGTTCTTGAAATGACGCTATCCCGAGAAGGACACATAAAGGCGAGCCGTAATGGCCTCATCTTCGGCAGGCTCCTCCGGTTTTTTTTTCGATTTTTTCTCAGAGTTTTTTTTTTTTTTTTTTTTTTTTTTTTTTTTTTTAAGTTGTGCTGACCTTCGTTCTTTAAATGACGCTATCCCGAGAAGGACACATAAAGGCGAGCTGTAATGGCCTCATCTTCGGCAGGCTCCTCCGGTTTTTTTTCGGTTATTTCTCTGAGTTTTTTTTTTTTTTTTATTTTACGTTGTGCTGACCATCGTTCTTTAAATGTTTAAATGACGCTATCCCGAGAAGGACACCTAAATTTGAGTCGTAATGGCCTCATCTTCGGCAGGCTCCTCCGGTTTTTTTTTTTTCGGTTATTTCTCTGAGTTTTTTTTTTTTTTTTTTTTTTTTTTTTTTTTTTTTTTTTTTTTTTTTTTTTACGTTGTGCTGACCTTCGTTCTTTAAATGACGCTATCCCGAGAAGGACACATAAAGGCGAGCTGTAATGGCCTCATCTTCGGCAGGCTCCTCCGGTTATTTTTTCGGTTTTTTCTCAGAGTTTTTTTTTTTTTTTTTTTTTTTTTTTTTTTTTTTTTTTTTTTTTTTTTTTTTTTTTTTTTTTTACGTTGTGCTGACCTTCGTTCTTTAAATGACGCTATCCCGAGAAGGACACATAAAGGCGAGCCGTAATGGCCTCATCTTCGGCAGGCTCCTCCGGTTTTTTTTTCGACTTTTTCTCAGAGTTTTTTTTTTTTTTTTTTTTTTTTTTTTTTTTAAGTTGTGCTGACCTTCGTTCTTTAAATGACGCTATCCCGAGAAGGACACATAAAGGCGAGCTGTAATGGCCTCATCTTCGGCAGGCTCCTCAGGTTTTTTTTCGGTTATTTCTCTGAGTTTTTTTTTTTTTTATTTTACGTTGTGCTGACCATCGTTCTTTAAATGTTTAAATGACGCTATCCCGAGAAGGACACCTAAATTTGAGTCGTAATGGCCTCATCTTCGGAAGGCTCCTCCGGTTTTTTTTTTTTCGGTTATTTCTCTGAGTTTTTTTTTTTTTTTTTTTTTTTTTTTTTTTTTTTTTTTTTTTTTTTTTTTTTTTTTTTTTTTTACGTTGTGCTGACCTTCGTTCTTTAAATGACGCTATCCCGAGAAGGACACATAAAGGCGAGCTGTAATGGCCTCATCTTCGGCAGGCTCCTCCGGTTATTTTTTTGGTTTTTTCTCAGAGTTTTTTTTTTTTTTTTTTTTTTTTTTTTTTTTTTTTTTTTTTTTTTTTACGTTGTGCTGACCTTCGTTCTTTAAATGACGCTATCCCGAGAAGGACACATAAAGGCGAGCCGTAATGGCCTCATCTTCGGCAGGCTCCTCCGGTTTTTTTTTCGATTTTTTCTCAGAGTTTTTTTTTTTTTTTTTTTTTAAGTTGTGCTGACCTTCGTTCTTTAAATGACGCTATCCCGAGAAGGACACATAAAGGCGAGCTGTAATGGCCTCATCTTCGGCAGGCTCCTCCGGTTTTTTTTCGGTTATTCCTCTGAGTTTTTTTTTTTTTTACGTTGTGCTGACCATCGTTCTTTAAATGTTTAAATGACGCTATCCCGAGAAGGACACCTAAATTTGAGCCGTAATGCCCTCATCTTCGGCAGGCTCCTCCGGTTTTTTTTTTCGGTTATTTCTCTGAGTTTTTTTTTTTTTTTTTTTTTTTTTACGTTGTGCTGACCTTCGTTCTTTAAATGACGCTATCCCGAGAAGGACACATAAAGGCGAGCCGTAATGGCCTCATCTTCGGCAGGCTCCTCCGGTTTTTTTTCGGTTTTTCTCAGAGTTTTTTTTTTTTTTTTTTTTTTTTTTTTTATTTTTTACGTTGTGCTGACCTTCGTTCTTTAAATGACGCTATCCCGAGAAGGACACATAAAGGCGAGCCGTAATGTCCTCATCTTCGGCAGGCTCCTCCGGTTTTTTTTCGGTTATTCCTCTGAGTTTTTTTTTTTTTTTTACGTTGTGCTGACCATCGTTCTTTAAATGTTTAAATGACGCTATCCCGAGAAGGACACCTAAATTTGAGCCGTAATGGCCTCATCTTCGGCAGGCTCCTCCGGTTTTTTTTTTCGGTTATTTCTCTGAGTTTTTTTTTTTATTTTTATGTTGTGCTGACCTTCATTCTTTAAATGACGCTATCCCGAGAAGGACACATAAAGGCGAGCTGTAATGGCCTCATCTTCGGCAGGCTCCTCCGGTTATTTTTTCGGTTTTTTCTCAGAGTTTTTTTTTTTTTTTTTTTTTTTTTTTTTTTTTTTTTTTTTTTTTTTTTTTTTTTTTTTTTTTTTTTACGTTGTGCTGACCTTCGTTCTTTAAATGACGCTATCCCGAGAAGGACACATAAAGGCGAGCTGTAATGGCCTCATCTTCGGCAGGCTCCTCCGGTTTCTTTTCGGTTATTTCTATGAGTTTTTTTTTTTTTTTTTTTTTACGTTGTGCTGACCTTCGTTCTTTAAATGACGCTATCCCGAGAAGGACACATAAATGCGAGCCGTAATGGCCTCATCTTCGGCAGGCTCCTCCGGTTTTTTTTTCGATTTTTTCTCAGAGTTTTTTTTTTTTTTTTTTTTTTTTTTTTTTTTTTTTTTTTTTAAAGTTGTGCTGACCTTCGTTCTTTAAATGACGCTATCCCGAGAAGGACACATAAAGGCGAGCTGTAATGGCCTCATCTTCGGCAGGCTCCTCTGGTTTTTTTTCGGTTATTTCTCTGAGTTTTTTTTTTTTTTTTTTTTTTTTTTTTTTTTTTTTTTTTTTTTTTTTTTTTACGTTGTGCTAACCATCGTTCTTTAAATGTTTAAATGACGCTATCCCGAGAAGGACAACTAAATTTGAGCCGTAATGCCCTCATCTTCGGCAGGCTCCTCCGGTTTTTTTTTTTTTCGGTTATTTCTCTGAGTTTTTTTTTTTTTTTTTTTACGTTGTGCTGACCTTCGTTCTTTAAATGACGCTATCCCGAGAAGGACACAAAAAGGCGAGCTGTAATGGCCTCATCTTCGGCAGGCTCCTCCGGTTATTTTTTCGGTTTTTTCTCAGAGTTTTTTTTTATTTTTTTTATTTTTTTTATTTTTTATTTTTATTTTTATTTTTTTTACGTTGTGCTCACCTTCGTTCTTTAAATGACGCTATCCCGAGAAGGACACATAAAGGCGAGCCGTAATGGCCTCATCTTCGGCAGGCTCCTCCGGTTTTTTTTCGGTTTTTCTCAGAGTTTTTTTTTTTTTTTTTTTTTTTTTTTTTTTTTACGTTGTGCTGACCTTCGTTCTTTTAATGACGCTATCCCGAGAAGGACACATAAAGGCGAGCTGTAATGGCCTCATCTTCGGCAGGCTCCTCCGGTTTTTTTTCGGTTATTTCTCTGAGTTTTTTTTTTTTTTTTTTTTTTTTTTTTTTTTTTTTTTTTTTTTTTTTTTTTTTTTTTTTTTTTTTTTTACGTTGTGCTGACCATCGTTCTTTAAATGTTTAAATGACGCTATCCCGAGAAGGACACCTAAATTTGAGCCGTAATGGCCTCATCTTCGGCAGGCTCCTCCGGTTTTTTTTTTTTCGGTTATTTCTCTGAGTTTTTTTTTTTTTTTTTTTACGTTGTGCTGACCTTCGTTCTTTAAATGACGCTATCCCGAGAAGGACACATAAAGGCGAGCCGTAATGGCCTCATCTTCGGCAGGCTCTTCCGGTTTTTTTTCGATTTTTTCTCAGAGTTTTTTTTTTTTTTTAAGTTGTGCTGACCTTCGTTCTTTAAATGACGCTATCCCGAGAAGGACACATAAAGGCGAGCTGTAATGGCCTCATCTTCGGCAGGCTCCTCCGGTTTTTTTTCGGTTATTTCTCTGAGTTTTTTTTTTTTTTTTTTTTTTTTTTTTTTTTACGTTGTGCTGACCTTCGTTCTTTAAATGACGCTATCCCGAGAAGGACACATAAAGGCGAGCCGTAATGGCCTCATCTTCGGCAGGATCCTCCGGTTTTTTTTTCGATTTTTTCACAGAGTTTTTTTTTTTTTTTTTTTTAAGTTGTGCTGACCTTCGTTCTTTAAATGACGCTATCCCGAGAAGGACACATAAAGGCGAGCTATAATGGCCTCATCTTCGGCAGGCTCCTCCGGTTTTTTTTCGGTTATTTCTCTGAGTTTTTTTTTTTTTTTTTTTTTTTTTTTTTTTTTTTTTTTTTTTTTTTTACGTTGTGCTGACCATCGTTCTTTAAATGTTTAAATGACGCTATCCCGAGAAGGACACCTAAATTTGAGCCGTAATGGCCTCATCTTCGGCAGGCTCCTCCGGTTTTTTTTTTTTCGGTTATTTCTCTGAGTTTTTTTTTTTTTTTTTTTACGTTGTGCTGACCTTCGTTCTTTAAATGACGCTATCCCGAGAAGGACACATAAAGGCGAGCTGTAATGGCCTCATCTTCGGCAGGCTCCTCCGGTTATTTTTTCGGTTTTTTCTCAGAGTTTTTTTTTTTTTTTTTTTTTTTTTTTATTTTACGTTGTGCTGACCTTCGTTCTTTAAATGACGCTATCCCGAGAAGGACACATAAAGGCGAGCCGTAATGGCCTCATCTTCGGCAGGCTCCTCCGGTTTTTTTTTCGATTTTTTCTCAGAGTTTTTTTTTTTTTTTTTTTTTTTTTTTTTTTTTAAGTTGTGCTGACCTTCGTTCTTTAAATGACGCTATCCCGAGAAGGACACATAAAGGCGAGCTGTAATGGCCTCATCTTCGGCAGGCTCCTCCGGTTTTTTTTCGGTTATTTCTCTGAGTTTTTTTTTTTTTTTTATTTTACGTTGTGCTGACCATCGTTCTTTAAATGTTTAAATGACACTATCCCGAGAAGGACACCTAAATTTGAGTCGTAATGGCCTCATCTTCGGCAGGCTCCTCCGGTTTTTTTTTTTTCGGTTATTTCTCTGAGTTTTTTTTTTTTTTTTTTTTTTTTTTTTTTTTTTTTTTTTTTTTTTTTTTTTTTTTTTTACGTTGTGCTGACCTTCGTTCTTTAAATGACGCTATCCCGAGAAGGACACATAAAGGCGAGCTGTAATGGCCTCATCTTCGGCAGGCTCCTCCGGTTATTTTTTCGGTTTTTTCTCAGAGTTTTTTTTTTTTTTTTTTTTTTTTTTTTTTTTTTTTTTTTTTTTTTTTTTTTTTTTTTTTTTTTTTTACGTTGTGCTGACCTTCGTTCTTTAAATGACGCTATCCCGAGAAGGACACATAAAGGCGAGCCGTAATGGCCTCATCTTCGGCAGGCTCCTCCGGTTTTTTTTTCGATTTTTTCTCAGAGTTTTTTTTTTTTTTTTTTTAAGTTGTGCTGACCTTCGTTCTTTAAATGACGCTATCCCGAGAAGGACACATAAAGGCGAGCTGTAATGGCCTCATCTTCGGCAGGCTCCTCCGGTTTTTTTTTTCGGTTATTTCTCTGAGTTTTTTTTTTTTTTTTACGTTGTGCTGACCTTCGTTCTTTAAATGACGCTATCCCGAGAAGGACACATAAAGGCGAGCTGTAATGGCCTCATCTTCGGCAGGCTCCTCCGGTTTTTTTTCGGTTTTTCTCAGAGTTTTTTTTATTTTTTTATTTTTTACGTTGTGCTGACCTTCGTTCTTTAAATGACGCTATCCCGAGAAGGACACATAAAGGCGAGCCGTAATGTCCTCATCTTCGGCAGGCTCCTCCGGTTTTTTTTCGGTTATTCCTCTGAGTTTTTTTTTTTTTTTTTTTTTTTTTTTTTTTTTTTTTTTTTTTTTTTTACGTTGTGCTGACCATCGTTCTTTAAATGTTTAAATGACGCTATCCCGAGAAGGACACCTAAATTTGAGCCGTAATGGCCTCATCTTCGGCAGGCTCCTCCGGTTTTTTTTTTCGGTTATTTCTCTGAGTTTTTTTTTTTTATTTTTATGTTGTGCTGACCTTCATTCTTTAAATGACACTATCCCGAGAAGGACACATAAAGGCGAGCTGTAATGGCCTCATCTTCGGCAGGCTCCTCCGGTTATTTTTTCGGTTTTTTCTCAGAGTTTTTTTTTTTTTTTTTTTTTTTTTTTTTTTTTTTTTTTACGTTGTGCTGACCTTCGTTCTTTAAATGACGCTATCCCGAGAAGGACACATAAAGGCGAGCTGTAATGGCCTCATCTTCGGCAGGCTCCTCCGGTTTCTTTTCGGTTATTTCTATGAGTTTTTTTTTTTTTTTTTTTTTACGTTGTGCTGACCTTCGTTCTTTAAATGACGCTATCCCGAGAAGGACACATAAAGGCGAGCCGTAATGGCCTCATCTTCGGCAGGCTCCTCCGGTTTTTTTTTCGATTTTTTCTCAGAGTTTTTTTTTTTTTTTTTTTTTTTTTTTTTTTTTTAAGTTGTGCTGACCTTCGTTCTTTAAATGACGCTATCCCGAGAAGGACACATAAAGGCGAGCTGTAATGGCCTCATCTTCGGCAGGCTCCTCTGGTTTTTTTTCGGTTATTTCTCTGAGTTTTTTTTTTTTTTTTTTTTTTTTTTTTTTTTTTTTTTTTTTTTTTTTTTTTTTACGTTGTGCTAACCATCGTTCTTTAAATGTTTAAATGACGCTATCCCGAGAAGGACACCTAAATTTGAGCCGTAATGCCCTCATCTTCGGCAGGCTCCTCCGGTTTTTTTTTTTTTCGGTTATTTCTCTGATTTTTTTTTTTTTTTTTACGTTGTGCTGACCTTCGTTCTTTAAATGACGCTATCCCGAGAAGGACACAAAAAGGCGAGCTGTAATGGCCTCATCTTCGGCAGGCTCCTCCGGTTATTTTTTCGGTTTTTTCTCAGAGTTTTTTTTTTATTTTTTTTATTTTTTTTATTTTTTATTTTTATTTTTATTTTTTTTACGTTGTGCTCACCTTCGTTCTTTAAATGACGCTATCCCGAGAAGGACACATAAAGGCGAGCCGTAATGGCCTCATCTTCGGCAGGCTCCTCCGGTTTTTTTTCGGTTTTTCTCAGAGTTTTTTTTTTTTTTTTTTTTTTTACGTTGTGCTGACCTTCGTTCTTTAAATGACGCTATCCCGAGAAGGACACATAAAGGCGAGCTGTAATGGCCTCATCTTCGGCAGGCTCCTCCGGTTTTTTTTCGGTTATTTCTCTGAGTTTTTTTTTACGTTGTGCTGACCATCGTTCTTTAAATGTTTAAATGACGCTATCCCGAGAAGGACACCTAAATTTGAGCCGTAATGGCCTCATCTTCGGCAGGCTCCTCCGGTTTTTTTTTTTTCGGTTATTTCTCTGAGTTTTTTTTTTTTTTTTTTACGTTGTGCTGACCTTCGTTCTTTAAATGACGCTATCCCGAGAAGGACACATAAAGGCGAGCTGTAATGGCCTCATCTTCGGCAGGCTCCTCCGGTTATTTTTTCGGTTTTTTCTCAGAGTTTTTTTTTTTTTTTTTTTTTTTTTTTTTTTTTTTTTTTTTTTTTTTTTTTTTTTTTTTTTTTTACGTTGTGCTGACCTTCGTTCTTTAAATGACGCTATCCCGAGATGGACACATAAAGGCGAGCCGTAATGGCCTCATCTTCGGCAGGCTCCTCCGGTTTTTTTTTCGATTTTTTCTCAGAGTTTTTTTTTTTTTTTTTAAGTTGTGCTGACCTTCGTTCTTTAAATGACGCTATCCCGAGAAGGACACATAAAGGCGAGCTGTAATGGCCTCATCTTCGGCAGGCTCCTCCGGTTTTTTTTCGGTTATTTCTCTGAGTTTTTTTTTTTTTTTTTTTATTTTACGTTGTGCTGACCATCGTTCTTTAAATGTTTAAATGACGCTATCCCGAGAAGGACACCTAAATTTGAGCCGTAATGGCCTCATCTTCGGCAGGCTCCTCCGGTTTTTTTTTTTTCGGTTATATCTCTGAGTTTTTTTTTTTTTTTTTTTTTTTTTTTTTTTTTTTTACGTTGTGCTGACCTTCGTTCTTTAAATGACGCTATCCCGAGAAGGACACATAAAGGCGAGCCGTAATGCCCTCATCTTCGGCAGGCTCCTCCGGTTTTTTTTTTTTCGGTTATTTCTCTGAGTTTTTTTTTTTTTTTTTATTTTTATGTTGTGCTGACCTTCATTCTTTAAATGACGCTATCCCGAGAAGGACACATAAAGGCGAGCTGTAATGGCCTCATCTTCGGCAGGCTCCTCCGGTTATTTTTTCGGTTTTTTCTCAGAGTTTTTTTTTTTTTTTTTTTTTTTTTTTTTTTTTTTTTTTACGTTGTGCTGACCTTCGTTCTTTAAATGACGCTATCCCGAGAAGGACACATAAAGGCGAGCTGTAATGGCCTCATCTTCGGCAGGCTCCTCCGGTTATTTTTTCGGTTTTTTCTCAGAGTTTTTTTTTTTTTTTTTTTTTTAAGTTGTGCTGACCTTCGTTCTTTAAATGACGCTATCCCGAGAAGGACACATAAAGGCGAGCTGTAATGGCCTCATCTTCGGCAGGCTCCTCCGGTTTTTTTTCGGTTATTCCTCTGAGTTTTTTTTTTTTTTTTTTTTTTTTTTTTTTTTTTTTTTTTTTTTTTTTTTTTTTTTTACGTTGTGCTGACCATCGTTCTTTAAATGTTTAAATGACGCTATCCCGAGAAGGACACCTAAATTTGAGCCGTAATGCCCTCATCTTCGGCAGGCTCCTCCGGTTTTTTTTTTTCGGTTATTTCTCTGATTTTTTTTTTTTTTTTATTTTTATGTTGTGCTGACCTTCATTCTTTAAATGACGCTATCCCGAGAAGGACACATAAAGGCGAGCTGTAATGGCCTCATCTTCGGCAGGCTCCTCCGGTTATTTTTTCGGTTTTTTCTCAGAGTTTTTTTTTTTTTTTTTTTTTTTTTTTTTTTTTTTTTTTTTTTTTTTTACGTTGTGCTGACCTTCGTTCTTTAAATGACGCTATCCCGAGAAGGAAACATAAAGGCGAGCTGTAATGGCCTCATCTTCGGCAGGCTCCTCCGGTTTCTTTTCGGTTATTTCTATGAGTTTTTTTTTTTTTTTTTTTTTTTTACGTTGTGCTGACCTTCGTTCTTTAAATGACGCTATCCCGAGAAGGACACATAAAGGCGAGCCGTAATGGCCTCATCTTCGGCAGGCTCCTCCGGTTTTTTTTTCGATTTTTTCTCAGAGTTTTTTTTTTTTTTTTTTTTTTTTTTTTTTTTAAGTTGTGCTGACCTTCGTTCTTTAAATGACGCTAACCCGAGAAGGACACATAAAGGCGAGCTGTAATGGCCTCATCTTCGGCAGGCTCCTCCGGTTTTTTTTCGGTTATTTCTCTGAGTTTTTTTTTTTTTTTTTTTTTTTTTTTTTTTTTTTACGTTGTGCTAACCATCGTTCTTTAAATGTTTAAATGACGCAATCCCGAGATGGACACCTAAATTTGAGCCGTAATGCCCTCATCTTCGGCAGGCTCCTCCGGTTTTTTTTTTCGGTTATTTCTCTGAGTTTTTTTTTTTTTTTTTTTACGTTGTGCTGACCTTCGTTCTTTAAATGACGCTATCCCGAGAAGGACACAAAAAGGCGAGCTGTAATGGCCTCATCTTCGGCAGGCTCGGTTTTTCTCAGAGTTTTTTTTTTTTTTTTTTTTTTTTTTTTTTTTTTTTTTTTTTTTTTTTACGTTGTGCTGACCTTCGTTCTTTAAATGACGCTATCCCGAGAAGGACACATAAAGGCGAGCCGTAATGTCCTCATCTTCGGCAGGCTCCTCCGGTTTTTTTTCGGTTATTTCTCTGAGTTTTTTTTTTTAATTTTTTTATTTTTTTATTATTTTTTTTTTATTTTTTTTTACGTTGTGCTGACCATCGTTCTTTAAATGTTTAAATGACGCTATCCCGAGAAGGACACCTAAATTTGAGCCGTAATGGCCTCATCTTCCGCAGGCTCCTCCGGTTTTTTTTCGGTTATTTCTCTGAGTTTTTTTTTTTTTTTTTTACGTTGTGCTGACCTTCGTTCTTTAAATGACGCTATCCCGAGAAGGACACATAAAGGCGAGCTGTAATGGCCTCATCTTCGGCAGGCTCCTCCGGTTATTTTTTCGGTTTTTTCTCAGAGTTTTTTTTTTTTTTTTTTTTTTTTTTTTTTTTTTTTATACGTTGTGCTGACCTTCGTTCTTTAAATGACGCTATCCCGAGAAGGACACATAAAGGCGAGCCGTAATGGCCTCATCTTCGGCAGGATCCTCCGGTTTTTTTTTCGATTTTTTCTCAGAGTTTTTTTTTTTTTTTTTTTAAGTTGTGCTGACCTTCGTTCTTTAAATGACGCTATCCCGAGAAGGACACATAAAGGCGAGCTGTAATGGCCTCATCTTCGGCAGGCTCCTCCGGTTTTTTTTCGGTTATTTCTCTGAGTTTTTTTTTTTTTTTTTTTTTTTTTTTACGTTGTGCTGACCATCGTTCTTTAAATGTTTAAATGACGCTATCCCGAGAAGGACACCTAAATTTGAGCCGTAATGGCCTCATCTTCGGCAGGCTCCTCCGGTTTTTTTTTTTCGGTTATTTCTCTGAGTTTTTTTTTTTTTTTTTTTACGTTGTGCTGACCTTCGTTCTTTAAATGACGCTATCCCGAGAAGGACACATAAAGGCGAGCTGTAATGGCCTCATCTTCGGCAGGCTCCTCCGGTTATTTTTTCGGTTTTTTCTCAGAGTTTTTTTTTTTTTTTTTTTTTTTTTTTTTTTTTTTTTTTATACGTTGTGCTGACCTTCGTTCTTTAAATGACGCTATCCCGAGAAGGACACATAAAGGCGAGCCGTAATGGCCTCATCTTCGGCAGGCTCCTCCGGTTTTTTTTTCGATTTTTTCTCAGAGTTTTTTTTTTTTTTTTAAGTTGTGCTGACCTTCGTTCTTTAAATGACGCTATCCCGAGAAGGACACATAGAGGCGAGCTGTAATGGCCTCATCTTCGGCAGGCTCCTCCGGTTTTTTTTCGGTTATTTCTCTGAGTTTTTTTTTTTTTTTTATTTTATGTTGTGCTGACCATCGTTCTTTAAATGTTTAAATGACGCTATCCCGAGAAGGACACCTAAATTTGAGCCGTAATGGCCTCATCTTCGGCAGGCTCCTCCGGTTTTTTTTTTTTCGGTTATTTCTCTGAGTTTTTTTTTTTTTTTTTTTTTTTTTTTTTTTTTTTTTTTTTACGTTGTGCTGACCTTCGTTCTTTAAATGACGCTATCCCGAGAAGGACACATAAAGGCGAGCCGTAATGTCCTCATCTTCGGCAGGCTCCTCCGGTTTTTTTTTTGATTATTTCTCTGAGTTTTTTTTTTCTTTTTTTTTTTTTCCGTTGTGCTGACCATCGTTCTTTAAATGACGCTATCCAGAGAAGGACACATAAAGGCGAGCTGTAATGGCCTCATCTTCGGCAGGCTCCTCCGGTTTTTTTTTTTCGGTTATTTCTCTGAGTTTTTTTTTTTTTTTTTTTTACGTTGTGCTGACCTTCGTTCTTTAAATGACGCTATCCCGAGAAGGACACATAAAGGCGAGCTGTAATGGCCTCATCTTCGGCAGGCTCCTCCGGTTATTTTTTCGGTTTTTTCTCAGAGTTTTTTTTTTTTTTACGTTGTGCTGACCTTCGTTCTTTAAATGACGCTATCCCGAGAAGGACACATAAAGGCGAGCTGTAATGGCCTCATCTTCGGCAGGCTCCTCCGGTTATTTTTTCGGTTATTTCTCTGAGTTTTTTTTTTTTTTTTTTTTTTTTTTTTTATTTTTTTTTTTACGTTGTGCTGACCTTCGTTCTTTAAATGACGCTATCCCGAGAAGGACACATAAAGGCGAGCCGTAATTGCCTCATCTTCGGCAGGCTCCTCCGGTTTTTTTTCGGTTATTTCTCTGAGTTTTTTTTTTTTTTTTTTTTTTTTTTTTTTTTTTTTACGTTGTGCTGACCTTCGTTCTTTAAATGACGCTATCCCGAGAAGGACACATAAAGGCGAGCTGTAATGGCCTCATCTTCGGCAGGCTCCTCCGGTTTTTTTTTCGGTTTTTTCTCAGAGTTTTTTATTTTTTTTTTTTTTTAAGTTGTGCTGACCTTCGTTCTTTAAATGACGCTATCCCGAGAAGGACACATAAAGGCGAGCTGTAATGGCCTCATCTTCGGCAGGCTCCTCCGGTTATTTTTTCGGTTTTTTCTCAGAGTTTTTTTTTTTTTTTTTTTTTTTTTTTTTTTTTTTTTTTTTATACGTTGTGCTGACCTTCGTTCTTTAAATGACGCTATCCCGAGAAGGACACATAAAGGCGAGCCGTAATGGCCTCATCTTCGGCAGGCTCCTCCGGTTTTTTTTTCGATTTTTTCTCAGAGTTTTTTTTTTTTTTTTAAGTTGTGCTGACCTTCGTTCTTTAAATGACGCTATCCCGAGAAGGACACATAGAGGCGAGCTGTAATGGCCTCATCTTCGGCAGGCTCCTCCGGTTTTTTTTCGGTTATTTCTCTGAGTTTTTTTTTTTTTTTTATTTTATGTTGTGCTGACCATCGTTCTTTAAATGTTTAAATGACGCTATCCCGAGAAGGACACCTAAATTTGAGCCGTAATGGCCTCATCTTCGGCAGGCTCCTCCGGTTTTTTTTTTTTCGGTTATTTCTCTGAGTTTTTTTTTTTTTTTTTTTTTTTTTTTTTTTTTTTTTTTTTTTTTTTTTTTTTTTTTTTTTTTTTTTTTTTTTTTTTTTTACGTTGTGCTGACCTTCGTTCTTTAAATGACGCTATCCCGAGAAGGACACATAAAGGCGAGCCGTAATGTCCTCATCTTCGGCAGGCTCCTCCGGTTTTTTTTTTTATTATTTCTCTGAGTTTTTTTTTTCTTTTTTTTTTTTTTCCGTTGTGCTGACCATCGTTCTTTAAATGACGCTATCCAGAGAAGGACACATAAAGGCGAGCTGTAATGGCCTCATCTTCGGCAGGCTCCTCCGGTTTTTTTTTTTCGGTTATTTCTCTGAGTTTTTTTTTTTTTTTTTTTTACGTTGTGCTGACCTTCGTTCTTTAAATGACGCTATCCCGAGAAGGACACATAAAGGCGAGCTGTAATGGCCTCATCTTCGGCAGGCTCCTCCGGTTATTTTTTCGGTTTTTTCTCAGAGTTTTTTTTTTTTTTTTTTTTTTTTTTTTTTTTTTTTTTTTTTTTTTTTTTACGTTGTGCTGACCTTCGTTCTTTAAATGACGCTATCCCGAGAAGGACACATAAAGGCGAGCTGTAATGGCCTCATCTTCGGCAGGCTCCTCCGGTTATTTTTTCGGTTATTTCTCTGAGTTTTTTTTTTTTTTTTTTTTTTTTTTTTTATTTTTTTTTTTACGTTGTGCTGACCTTCGTTCTTTAAATGACGCTATCCCGAGAAGGACACATAAAGGCGAGCCGTAATTGCCTCATCTTCGGCAGGCTCCTCCGGTTTTTTTTCGGTTATTTCTCTGAGTTTTTTTTTTTTTTTTTTTTTTTTTTTTTTTTTTTTTTTTTTTACGTTGTGCTGACCTTCGTTCTTTAAATGACGCTATCCCGAGAAGGACACATAAAGGCGAGCTGTAATGGCCTCATCTTCGGCAGGCTCCTCCGGTTTTTTTTTCGGTTTTTTCTCAGAGTTTTTTATTTTTTTTTTTTTTTACGTTGTGCTGACCTTCGTTCTTTAAATGACGCTATCCCGAGAAGGACACATAAAGGCGAGCCGTAATGTCCTCATCTTCGGCAGGCTCCTCCGGTTTTTTTTTTTCGATTATTTCTCTGAGTTTTTTTTTCTTTTTTTTTTTTTTCCGTTGTGCTGACCATCGTTCTTTAAATGACGCTATCCAGAGAAGGACACATAAAGGCGAGCTGTAATGGCCTCATCTTCGGCAGGCTCCTCCGGTTTTTTTGTCGGTTTTTTCTCTGGGTTTTTTTTTTTTTTTATACGTTGTGCTGACCTTCGTTCTTTAAATGACGCTATCCCGAGAAGGACACATAAAGGCGAGCCGTAATGGCCTCATCTTCGGCAGGCTCCTCCGGTTTTTTTTTCGATTTTTTCTCAGAGTTTTTTTTTTTTTTTTTAAGTTGTGCTGACCTTCGTTCTTTAAATGACGCTATCCCGAGAAGGACACATAGAGGCGAGCTGTAATGGCCTCATCTTCGGCAAGCTCCTCCGGTTTTTTTTCGGTTATTTCTCTGAGTTTTTTTTTTTTTTTTTATTTTATGTTGTGCTGACCATCGTTCTTTAAATGTTTAAATGACGCTATCCCGAGAAGGAAACCTAAATTTGAGCCGTAATGGCCTCATCTTCGGCAGGCTCCTCCGGTTTTTTTTTTTTCGGTTATTTCTCTGAGTTTTTTTTTTTTTTTTTTTTTTTTTTTTTTTTTTTACGTTGTGCTGACCTTCGTTCTTTAAATGACGCTATCCCGAGAAGGACACATAAAGGCGAGCCGTAATGTCCTCATCTTCGGCAGGCTCCTCCGGTTTTTTTTTTCGATTATTTCTCTGAGTTTTTTTTTTCTTTTTTTTTTTTTTCCGTTGTGCTGACCATCGTTCTTTAAATGACGCTATCCAGAGAAGGACACATAAAGGCGAGCTGTAATGGCCTCATCTTCGGCAGGCTCCTCCGGTTTTTTTTTTTCGGTTATTTCTCTGAGTTTTTTTTTTTTTTTTTTTTACGTTGTGCTGACCTTCGTTCTTTAAATGACGCTATCCCGAGAAGGACACATAAAGGCGAGCTGTAATGGCCTCATCTTCGGCAGGCTCCTCCGGTTATTTTTTCGGTTTTTTCTCAGAGTTTTTTTTTTTTTTTTTTTTTTTTTTTTTTTTTTTTTTTTTTTTTTTTTTTTTTTTTTTTTTTTACGTTGTGCTGACCTTCGTTCTTTAAATGACGCTATCCCGAGAAGGACACATAAAGGCGAGCTGTAATGGCCTCATCTTCGGCAGGCTCCTCCGGTTATTTTTTCGGTTATTTCTCTGAGTTTTTTTTTTTTTTTTTTTTTTTTTTTTTTTTTTTTTTTTTTTTTTTTTTACGTTGTGCTGACCTTCGTTCTTTAAATGACGCTATCCCGAGAAGGACACATAAAGGCGAGCCGTAATTGCCTCATCTTCGGCAGGCTCCTCCGGTTTTTTTTCGGTTATTTCTCTGAGTTTTTTTTTTTTTTTTTTTTTTACGTTGTGCTGACCTTCGTTCTTTAAATGACGCTATCCCGAGAAGGACACATAAAGGCGAGCTGTAATGGCCTCATCTTCGGCAGGCTCCTCCGGTTTTTTTTTCGGTTTTTTCTCAGAGTTTTTTATTTTTTTTTTTTTTTACGTTGTGCTGACCTTCGTTCTTTAAATGACGCTATCCCGAGAAGGACACATAAAGGCGAGCCGTAATGTCCTCATCTTCGGCAGGCTCCTCTGGTTTTTTTTTTCGATTATTTCTCTGAGTTTTTTTTTCTTTTTTTTTTTTTTCCGTTGTGCTGACCATCGTTCTTTAAATGACGCTATCCAGAGAAGGACACATAAAGGCGAGCTGTAATGGCCTCATCTTCGGCAGGCTCCTCCGGTTTTTTTGTCGGTTTTTTCTCTGGGTTTTTTTTTTTTTTTATACGTTGTGCTGACCTTCGTTCTTTAAATGACGCTATCCCGAGAAGGACACATAAAGGCGAGCCGTAATGGCCTCATCTTCGGCAGGCTCCTCCGGTTTTTTTTTCGATTTTTTCTCAGAGTTTTTTTTTTTTTTTTAAGTTGTGCTGACCTTCGTTCTTTAAATGACGCTATCCCGAGAAGGACACATAGAGGCGAGCTGTAATGGCCTCATCTTCGGCAGGCTCCTCCGGTTTTTTTTCGGTTATTTCTCTGAGTTTTTTTTTTTTTTTTTATTTTATGTTGTGCTGACCATCGTTCTTTAAATGTTTAAATGACGCTATCCCGAGAAGGACACCTAAATTTGAGCCGTAATGGCCTCATCTTCGGCAGGCTCCTCCGGTTTTTTTTTTTTCGGTTATTTCTCTGAGTTTTTTTTTTTTTTTTTTTTTTTTTTTTTTTTTTTTTTTTTTTTTTTTTTTTTTTTTTTTACGTTGTGCTGACCTTCGTTCTTTAAATGACGCTATCCCGAGAAGGACACATAAAGGCGAGCCGTAATGTCCTCATCTTCGGCAGGCTCCTCCGGTTTTTTTTTTCGATTATTTCTCTGAGTTTTTTTTTTCTTTTTTTTTTTTTTCCGTTGTGCTGACCATCGTTCTTTAAATGACACTATCCAGAGAAGGACACATAAAGGCGAGCTGTAATGGCCTCATCTTCGGCAGGCTCCTCCGGTTTTTTTTTTTCGGTTATTTCTCTGAGTTTTTTTTTTTTTTTTTTTTTACGTTGTGCTGACCTTCGTTCTTTAAATGACGCTATCCCGAGAAGGACACATAAAGGCGAGCTGTAATGGCCTCATCTTCGGCAGGCTCCTCCGGTTATTTTTTCGGTTTTTTCTCAGAGTTTTTTTTTTTTTTTTTTTTTTTTTTTTTTTTTTTTTTTTTTTTTTTTTTTTTTTTTTTTTTTTTACGTTGTGCTGACCTTCGTTCTTTAAATGACGCTATCCCGAGAAAGACACATAAAGGCGAGCTGTAATGGCCTCATCTTCGGCAGGCTCCTCCGGTTATTTTTTCGGTTATTTCTCTGAGTTTTTTTTTTTTTTTTTTTTTTTTTTTTTTTTTTTTTTTTTTTTTTTTTTTTTTTTTTTTACCTTGTGCTGACCTTCGTTCTTTAAATGACGCTATCCCGAGAAGGACACATAAAGGCGAGCTGTAATGGCCTCATCTTCGGCAGGCTCCTCCGGTTATTTTTTCGGTTATTTCTCTGAGTTTTTTTTTTTTTTTTTTTTTTTTTTTTTTTTTTTTTTTTTTTTTTTTTTTTTTTTTTACCTTGTGCTGACCTTCGTTCTTTAAATGACGCTATCCCGAGAAGGACACATAAAGGCGAGCCGTAATTGCCTCATCTTCGGCAGGCTCCTCCGGTTTTTTTTCGGTTATTTCTCTGAGTTTTTTTTTTTTTACGTTGTGCTGACCTTCGTTCTTTAAATGACGCTATCCCGAGAAGGACACATAAAGGCGAGCTGTAATGGCCTCATCTTCGGCAGGCTCCTCCGGTTTTTTTTTCGGTTTTTTCTCAGAGTTTTTTATTTTTTTTTTTTTACGTTGTGCTGACCTTCGTTCTTTAAATGACGCTATCCCGAGAAGGACACATAAAGGCGAGCCGTAATGTCCTCATCTTCGGCAGGCTCCTCCGGTTTTTTTTTTTCGATTATTTCTCTGAGTTTTTTTTTCTTTTTTTTTTTTTTCCGTTGTGCTGACCATCGTTCTTTAAATGACGCTATCCAGAGAAGGACACATAAAGGCGAGCTGTAATGGCCTCATCTTCGGCAGGCTCCTCCGGTTTTTTTGTCGGTTTTTTCTCTGGGTTTTTTTTTTTTTTTTATACGTTGTGCTGACCTTCGTTCTTTAAATGACGCTATCCCGAGAAGGACACATAAAGGCGAGCCGTAATGGCCTCATCTTCGGCAGGCTCCTCCGGTTTTTTTTTCGATTTTTTCTCAGAGTTTTTTTTTTTTTTTTTTAATTTGTGCTGACCTTCGTTCTTTAAATGACGCTATCCCGAGAAGGACACATAAAGGCAAGCTGTAATGGCCTCATCTTCGGCAGGCTCCTCCGGTTTTTTTTCGGTTATTTCTCTGAGTTTTTTTTTTTTTTTATTTTACGTTGTGCTGACCATCGTTCTTTAAATGTTTAAATGACGCTATCCCGAGAAGGACACCTAAATTTGAGCCGTAATGGCCTCATCTTCGGCAGGCTCCCCGGTTTTTTTTTTTTCGGTTATTTCTCTGAGTTTTTTTTTTTTTTTTTTTTTTTTTTTTTTTTTTTTTTTTTTTTTACGTTGTGCTGACCTTCGTTCTTTAAATGACGCTATCCCGAGAAGGACACATAAAGGCGAGCCGTAATGTCCTCATCTTCGGCAGGCTCCTCCGGTTTTTTTTTTCGATTATTTCTCTGAGTTTTTTTTTTCTTTTTTTTTTTTCCGTTGTGCTGACCATCGTTCTTTAAATGACGCTATCCAGAGAAGGACACATAAAGGCGAGCTGTAATGGCCTCATCTTCGGCAGGCTCCTCCGGTTTTTTTTTTTCGGTTATTTCTCTGAGTTTTTTTTTTTTTTATTTTTATGTTGTGCTGACCTTCATTCTTTAAATGACGCTATCCCGAGAAGGACACATAAAGGCGAGCTGTAATGGCCTCATCTTCGGCAGGCTCCACCGGTTATTTTTTCGGTTTTTTCTCAGAGTTTTTTTTTTTTTTTTTTTTTTTTTTTTTTTTTTACGTTGTGCTGACCTTCGTTCTTTAAATGACGCTATCCCGAGAAGGACACATAAAGGCGAGCCGTAATGGCCTCATCTTCGGCAGGCTCCTCCGGTTTTTTTTTCGATTTTTTCTCAGAGTTTTTTTTTTATTTTTTTTTTAAGTTGTGCTGACCTTCGTTCTTTAAATGACGCTATCCCGAGAAGGACACATAAAGGCGAGCTGTAATGGCCTCATCTTCGGCAGGCTCCTCCGGTTTTTTATCGGTTATTT
This sequence comes from Arachis ipaensis, assembly GCF_059453495.1. Taxonomy (NCBI): domain Eukaryota; kingdom Viridiplantae; phylum Streptophyta; class Magnoliopsida; order Fabales; family Fabaceae; genus Arachis; species Arachis ipaensis. The sequence goes on from NC_142435.1 coordinate 67,646,951, forward strand.
CTCTGAGTTTTTTTTTTTTATTTTTATTTTTTTTATTTTTTTTTATTTTTATTTTTATTTTTTTTTTACGTTGTGCTGACCATCGTTCTTTAAATGTTTAAATGACGCTATCCCGAGAAGGACACCTAAATTTGAGCCGTAATGCCCTCATCTTCGGCAGGCTCCTCCGGTTTTTTTTTTTCGGTTATTTCTCTGAGTTTTTTTTTTTTTTTTTTTTTACGTTGTGCTGACCTTCGTTCTTTAAATGACGCTATCCCGAGAAGGACACATAAAGGCGAGCCGTAATGGCCTCATCTTCGGCAGGCTCCTCCGGTTTTTTTTCGGTTATTTCTCTGAGTTTTTTTTTTTTTTTTTTTTTTTTTTTTTTACGTTGTGCTGACCTTCGTTCTTTAAATGACGCTATCCCGAGAAGGACACATAAAGGCGAGCTGTAACGGCCTCATCTTTGGCAGGCTCCTCCGGTTTCTTTTCGGTTATTTCTATGAGTTTTTTTTTTTTTTACGTTGTGCTGACCTTCGTTCTTTAAATGACGCTATCCCGAGAAGGACACATAAAGGCGAGCCGTAATGGCCTCATCTTCGGCAGGCTCCTCCGGTTTTTTTTTCGATTTTTTCTCAGAGTTTTTTTTTTTTTTTTTTAAGTTGTGCTGACCTTCGTTCTTTAAATGACGCTATCCCGAGAAGGACACATAAAGGCGAGCTGTAATGGCCTCATCTTCGGCAGGCTCCTCCGGTTTTTTATCGGTTATTTCTCTGAGTTTTTTTTTTTTATTTTTATTTTTTTTATTTTTTTTTTATTTTTATTTTTATTTTTTTTTTACGTTGTACTGACCATCGTTCTTTAAATGTTTAAATGACGCTATCCCGAGAAGGACACCTAAATTTGAGCCGTAATGCCCTCATCTTCGGCAGGCTCCTCCGGTTTTTTTTTTTCGGTTATTTCTCTGAGTTTTTTTTTTTTTTTTTTTTTTTTACGTTGTGCTGACCTTCGTTCTTTAAATGACGCTATCCCGAGAAGGACACATAAAGGCGAGCCGTAATGGCCTCATCTTCGGCAGGCTCCTCCGGTTTTTTTTCGGTTTTTCTCAGAGTTTTTTTTTTTTTTTTTTTTTTTTTTTTTTTTTTTTTTTTTTTTTTTTTTTTTTACGTTGTGCTGACCTTCGTTCTTTAAATGACGCTATCCCGAGAAGGACACATAAAGGCGAGCCGTAATGTCCTCATCTTCAGCAGGCTCCTCCGGTTTTTTTTCGGTTATTTCTCTGAGTTTTTTTTTTTATTTTTTTATTATTTTTTTATTATTTTTTTTTATTTTTTTTTACGTTGTGCTGACCATCGTTCTTTAAATGTTTAAATGACGCTATCCCGAGAAGGTCACCTAAATTTGAGCCGTAATGGCCTCATCTTCCGCAGGCTCCTCCGGTTTTTTTTTTCGGTTATTTCTCTGAGTTTTTTTTTTTTTTTTTACGTTGTGCTGACCTTCGTTCTTTAAATGACGCTATCCCGAGAAGGACACATAAAGGCGAGCTGTAATGGCCTCATCTTCGGCAGGCTCCTCCGGTTATTTTTTCGATTTTTTCTCAGAGTTTTTTTTTTTTTTTTTTTTTTTTTTTTTTTTTTTTTTTTTTTTTTTTTTACGTTGTGCTGACCTTCGTTCTTTAAATGACGCTATCCCGAGAAGGACACATAAAGGCGAGCCGTAATGGCCTCATCTTCGGCAGGATCCTCCGGTTTTTTTTTCGATTTTTTCACAAAGTTTTTTTTTTTTTTTCTAAGTTGTGCTGACATTCGTTCTTTAAATGACGCTATCCCGAGAAGGACACATAAAGGCGAGCTATAATGGCCTCATCTTCGGCAGGCTCCTCCGGTTTTTTTTCGGTTATTTCTCTGAGTTTTTTTTTTTTTTTTTTTTTTTTACGTTGTGCTGACCATCGTTCTTTAAATGTTTAAATGACGCTATCCCGAGAAGGACACCTAAATTTGAGCCGTAATGGCCTCATCTTCGGCAGGCTCCTCCGGTTTTTTTTTTTTTCGGTTATTTCTCTGAGTTTTTTTTTTTTTTTTTTTTACGTTGTGCTGACCTTCGTTCTTTAAATGACGCTATCCCGAGAAGGACACATAAAGGCGAGCTGTAAATGGCCTCATCTTCGGCAGGTGATGACAAGTCATCTTAGCCCATTTTAGCTAGTCTTTTTCTTTTGTTTTCATTAGAATTATGCACTTTCTTAAGCTACAAGCAAGCTAATTGAGTAGATTTTCATGTTTCCCTTGATTGAACCAACCATATGTGAATTCATGCCATTTCATGAGGTTTTGAACTATATTTGTTGCATATTGTGGAAGATTGAATACCTCATGATTTTGAGCAAAACTTTGATTAGTTTGGTTGATCAATGATAGGTGAAGAAGGCTTGGAGAAAGGTTGAAGCAAAGAGGAATGGCTAGGAGTGAAGAGAGGACAATGGAATAAGTGAAAATTGAACCGGGTTGCATGAAGTTAGCCCCAACGTTAGCCCCCTAACTTGGAGGCTAACGTTGGGCATATGAATCACTCTTTGGAAGTAGCCAACGTTAGCTCCAACGTTAGCCCCCTAACTTGGAGGCTAACGTTGGAACTTGAGAGTTTCTCCCTGGGCTACCAACGTTTGCGCCAACGTTAGCCCCCTAACTTGGAGGCTAACGTTGGCACTTAAATCACAATGGGGGAGTAGGCAACGTTTGCGCCAACGTTAGCCCCCTAACGTGGAGGCTAACGTTGGCACCAATCACACCAAGCAAGGCCAACGTTAGGGTCAAAGTTAGACCCCTAACGTTGGCGCCAACGTCTAAACCAGAAGAATGTGGTTTGCTGATATGAAAAGTTAGGGTCAAAGTTAGACCCCTAACTTTGACCCTAACGTTGAAGACCAACGTTGGCTAACTCCATTTCCGGTTCAATTGGTTCACTTCGGTTCTTCTTCAATCTTCAAGAGCAATCAACCAAGGCCTCTTTCAACCCAATTCCACCAAGAACAAAGGCCCAACTCAAGGCTTGAAGATCATTTTGGAAAGTGT